>NC_054534.1:60674312-60974312 GCF_017654505.1 Polyodon spathula | reverse complement strand
ATTAATTTTAGTATCTTCCCCGCTGGCACACATAGGGCTACATTTAAAAAGGACTTTGATACACATTTTCCCAAACATTTGATTTTGAGGCTTGTAGTTTAGTGCAAGTATTTTTTTTTAGAACAATTTTATTATATCATGTCAAACCATAATGTCTATAGAAAATTGCTGTAAAAAGCTTTGCGAATTGTCCAGCCTATAGTTTTCAAAATGTATTTGTTTTTATATTTTCCATTTTAACTAACCTGCTATTAACTACATTTTTGTTCCACAGAATGAAACACCTCAACTTGTTGGTGAAATCTACCAAAACTTCTTTGTGGAAAGCAGAGAAATTCCTGTGGAGAAGGCACTTTACAAAGAAATCCAGCAGACACTTGTGGGTAACAAAGGAACTGGCATTTTCAACAAGATTCAGAGTGACGTTTACAAAACAATGAAGGACAAGTATTACCCGTCCTTCCTGGTGAGCGACGTGTATGAGAGACTCAAGAAGGAGGAGCAGCGAGGTAACGTGCAGTCCAGCTCCGAGGACAAAGATGAGATGGTAAGACTGCGCCGACCAGAGGGGCATCTAGAAAGGCCAGATACCTCTGAATATTTACCAACTATTATTTTAGTAGTTACTACTAGATAGGTATCCATAAGGTCCATACTGTAGGTACTTTCCCCATTATTTTAGATCTGCATACACCTTGTCAGGCCACTCTCTAGTACTTTTACTTCTATATACCATAAAGCCAAGCCCGTGGAAAACTGACAAGTGTTGCAGCTAATGTCTTCATCTGCGTTAAAGCTTTCACGGAACCCGTGAATTTTGCCATTTGTTTCCACTAAGCATGAAAATAAGGAGTGAGCAGTACACATCTCTTTAAATTGGTGGCAGTGCAAAGCTGAAGCAGTTAACAAATGTCACATAAAGGTGACTACTTGCACAGAATTATAAAAAGTGGCAGAATTAAGTTCTAAGCAGCTAACAGAGCAATATCCCAAACATTTTCAAGTTAACTCAAGCCATCTGTGAGGAAAATATACCTCTACATACCCTTGATAATGCAAAACCTGCAGTTTTGGAGAAGCATGAACCCCTGATTTGCAGCTCTTGCAGTGGTTGTCATGCGCAGGGGCTTAACAGTACCTGTCAACAGTGTAGATGCAGAATGATCCTCTAATCTTAACAGTGTACTCAGGGATGATGTACATCTTGTAATACCAAAGCCACAGCTATGTTTAAATAGACCTTAACAAAATGGATATTGTTGTAAAATTCAATTTAGAACCAGAGCATTTGTTTTAAAATTGACATTTCAGTGTTCAGATTAGGAATACTTGTTAATTAAATGGTAAGCATATTCCTGTTACGGCTGTTTGAAAAGATACTGTTAAAAAACCAAAGCAAACCTTAAATACATTAAATAGGTGTTTGTTTAGAAGAATATATATATATATATATATATATATATATATATATATATATATATATATATATATATATATATATTCTCTAACTTGAAAGCTGTGACCATTCCGTGAAATTGGCCATTTTTTGCCCTTACTCTGATCAAATCGTATCCTTAGTTATGAGTAATTAATAGGATATAAACTGTAATTTATTTGTCTCACACTGATGTGGCACCAACATTGTTCTTTACTGTCACCCCTGCTTCTGACAAGCACTAGCAATCAATCTGTTAACACTTAAATTTTGTTCTTTCAGATAGATAAAGAGATGAAGTTGCATTATTAATGTTAAACTTTGTTTTCTTGTGTTGTTCCAGAGCCATGCTTGTGAAAGCAGTGAGGAGGTGCTGGATGAAGGTAGCAGCGGGCTTAATGAGCAGGCCAGATACGCTGTTAACAAGCTTCGCCAGTTAAACGAGAAGCTGGAGTACAAAAGACAAGCTCTGGGCTCCATTCTCAATGTGCCAAAACCTGACAGAAAGGTACCTTTATTCCACCAAACAATGTACTGGATAGTATTGCTGTTCCATTACCACAGGAGACCTGTGTGTCTGTCTTACGTACCTCACAGTAATTGAATAGATCAAATTATTGTCAAATGAAAGTCTTAGTTTGTTAGTAAATATACTGAAAAATGCCCTCTAACAGGTTGATTATTTGATGTAAAGAACTGTGGGAGGTAGGAGCTTATAAAGTGCATAAAATGTTTTAGCAAGAACAATACATTGATCATTAGTCACTCATCAAGTTCTACTAAATTTGCTGAAACCAGTATTTTTGGATACAGAGCTTTCAACTGAAATTTTAGTTAGTTAAATTTGCCTGTTTAAGGTCACACAAACACAGGTCTCAAGGTCACATTAAGTCCTGTAGAAGAGAGTTTTGGGTATCTGCTGACAGACCAGTTGTGTTCAGGATGTATTTACAATATTTTGTTGCAGTGGTAGGTGGTTGCTGCTAGGGTACTGGCAATAGTAGTCCTAAAGCAGGAGAACACACACACACACACACAGTGGCCAAGTGCTGCTTCCACTGTAATGGAGGTCCCACTCCAGGAACGTTCTACGTGACACACACTGAAATATAGTGGGGTGACATTAGAATCCCTTAAACTAATTTCTGTTCTTAAATACCAGTGATCCCAGAATACACACAGTGATCCTCCATTGCAATCATGACCCTGGTTAAACACACAGTGGTCACATAGTTGGTTCACTCACTCTGGATATATGCACAGTCATGCTGGATCTTCACAAATTCACAGCCCTTTACCTCCGGCTGGTAGAGAACATATAACTGGCTTTTCCAGCTTCCTTTTAAAACATGTGGCCATAGTTAATTGACAGTCGATTATTCAATTAACACCTGGCCATATTCCATATGTGTCCCAATTACCATTCCAACTCCCAGTCCTGCCATATTTAGTACAAACTTACATTTTCAAAACACTTTATTTACAAAACTAATCACATTTCTAAAAACACACTATTTAAATGTGTATGCCACAGGTCCAGAGATATGACCTTGAGAATATGTGAGTAAATTGCTGCTTTACCTGTGAACTCTAAACCCCTGATTCCCCCATTAGATTGTCTCTAAGTTGAGGGAGGAGATCAGCACTATGGAGAAGGAGCACACTGACCTTCAGCTACACATTTCACACACAGACTGGTGGTGTGAGAACCTGGGCACCTGGAGAGCCTTCATCAATAGCAACGAGGTAATTCAGGGAATGTGGTGTGGGGGCTCAGTTCTTTCAACTGGAAATGGGATTGGTTTTTAATTCAGGGTTGGCAAAGATAATTTACATCATCTTATCATACAGTGTAGATGTAATTTATTACCAAAAAAAAACGGTTCTCGCTTCAAGTCACAAAAGTCAAGAAATTCCTTTTTTTTAATTTTTTTAAAGACAATTAAATTAACTTTAAAATGCGGGCAACCATGCCGGGCTTTCAGCGTATGTAATGGGCAGGGGAAATCGTAATTGGAGATTCTAAATTAAGGGCCAAATTTTAAAAAAATAAAGGTCGTAAAAATTGTCTGAAAACATCTGATGTCCTCGTGTAAATATGATTGGGTACTGACATAAAACAGTGAAATAACGCAGTGTGCTGTATTGCTTGGCTTGAATCACTTAGTGTCTAAATTCAGTGGAGAATTGTCACCGCTGAAAACACACATTCTGTTAAAATCTTTTTATTTTATATGAAATGTATTAAATGTTCCTAGAGTATCTAAATAAAAGCTTTTTTTCTTTAAAGTCTTGACTCAAGATAATTAAATTAAGAAGGAAGTGCTGTTATTGACTTTAAAAAGTAAATAGCAATTAATTGATTTTAGTCATTTCAAAAGGAGAGATCAGCATTACATTTACTTGTTTTGGTTGTTAATTTGTTTCTTTCTGTAACAGCTTGCTGACGAGAATGGCGAGCAAATGCCCTGCTACTCTATCTGTGTGCATTTACTTGAGAGCGATGAGTCTAAAAACAATAGCTGGACAGTTTCCAGAAGGTTGAGTGAGTTCCAGACTCTGCACAGAAAGCTCACTGAGGTATCTGTTTTCTGTTGCTTCCCTGTAATGCACAACGCTCACGTGCCTGTGGTAACATTGTGTTCCCGATTGTATAACTAGCAGTGCAGTTCTCTGGTTTTGAAGGGTCACTTGAGGTATAGTAATTACTTTAACAATGCTGCTACCTTGAGTGCTCCCATATTGTCATAGAGACAGAATCAATCAGGATGTTGCTGTACCAGATTTGTATATTATTTACACTCAAAGAAATATGTAAAAAGAAATGTGTTATTACATACTTAACCCTCCATATCCACGTTTCTGAAGTCAGAAGGGAAAGCAGACACTCTCTTGCACTCACCTTTCTTAACTGGATTTAACATGTCTCCTGCTTTGCTTGATCACAGGCTCAGTATTCTTTTTAAAGTAAATTATTGCAGTGCACTGTATACCATTTTATTCTTTGCTAGATCCTACTCGTTCCAAACCAGTTTCACTGAGTGCATCCCTCCAGCACATCTTCCTTGTAAGACCTGTGCTGCTTCAGCTTGAAGAGGAAAGAAAATGTATGGTGGTTATTTTACTGATTTTTTCCCCTCCCCTATTCTGCAGTGTTTCCCATCCTTGAAAAAAGCACAGTTGCCCTCCCTCAGTAAGCTGCCATTTAAATCTGTTGACCAAAAATTCCTGGACAAATCCAAAAACCAACTGAACACATTCCTGCAGGTGAGATCTGGGTTACTAACTCATAGATTGTATTAAAACAGTACAGTGATGAATGCACATCTTATACACTTAATATCAGCTTTAAAAAAACAATCTATTAATTTTATGTAACCATTCACACCTGTGATGTTTGCTATAAAAAACACTGAACTTGTTTAATTTTTTTTTTTTCTTAAATCAGTGTATTCATCTTGTTTTGGGTAATACTTAGTTGCTGCTACTAAAGGGATCAAGAAACTTGTATTTTAAAGTTTACTGGAACATTTGAAAAGGTATTCAGGGTTCAAAGCTATTCCCTGCCATCTGCCATCTCAGTGTCTGGGAAGCACACCACAGTTGTTTTTCATACTTTTTATTAAACATATGTTTAAAGAGAAAATAAATATATTAGTAATGATGTGCCAGTGATAGAATGTAGGATTGGCAGGGCAGAACTGAGCTGTCAGTCAGATCCCCGGGCAAGTCCATTGCCCCTGAAGCTGGCTAGCAGAGTAAACATTGCAGAACTTTAGAACTCTGGCAGGAAAGAAATGCTCACCAGAGATTTAAAAAATACTGCATGGGGTCGTGTGTGATGCATGAGAACTGAATGCCCACCCTTGGGGTGGAATACTTGGATGTTGTTGTATTGTTGTCTGTAGCAGAAAAACAACTACTAGAAAGTGTATTTTGAGAAGTGAAAGAATGTTTAGAATGCAGGTGGTACAGCAGACTAGACTGTCTTCTGTGGTACTGGAACTCACTTTCACAGTAGATAAAAGTAACCAACTTTCTATCCAATAAACTGTCAGAAAGTTAAAAAAAAAAAAACAACTTCCCATTCACAAGTCCTTCTGCTTGAGTGCTTTGCTACATAATGTGGTTCCGTGTCTCATTTTATATTCAAATGATGATGACACTTATTCAATGCTGGCATGCATTCAAGTGTGTTAAAATGGTGCCGCAGGAAATTAATTATGGTATACTAAGAGGGACAAGATTTTATATATATATATATATATATATATATATATATATATATATATATATATATATATATATATATATATATATATATATATATATATATAGGGGCCCCTCAATAATAAACACTGACATTGTCTTTTCTTTGGTCAGAAAATGCTTTCTGACAAGAGGCTGTGTCAGAGTGAGGCTCTGTATGCCTTTCTCAGCCCTTCGCCCGAGCACCTAAAGGTCATCGACATCCAGGGAAAGAAGTCATCCTTTTCACTGTCGTCCTTCCTGGAGAGGCTGCCGGGAGATTTCTTCTCTCACCAAGAGGTTTGTGCATTTCAGTTTGTTTCTGAACGAGGACTGCTAGCAAGCATGAGAGAATCACATTTACTGTGACCTAGGTCTGATCATGGTCAGAAATCTGTGTTTGATGTTTTTAATATCTGGTAGGATATGTTCAGTAGCCGGCTTGTTTAAGCAATTATTTTCTGGCCTTTTTTTCCATGGATAATTTCTCATTATCTCAGGAGGAGACGGAAGATGACATTGACTTTCCCGACTATGTAGATGAGCTTGATGGGAAGAAACACATGCTTGCTGAACCATGTTTCATGCTGATTGGAGAAATCTTTGAGCTTCGGGGCAGTAAGTACACTGAAGCTGTTGTTGCCAACCAACAGTAATTCTTTACCTGAACCTCCTAGTTGTATAAAGACCTGGTTGAATCTTATAGTTTTACTATCTTTTCGACACTTGACTGTCAAGAATCATGCTTCATTTACAGCATGTAAGTGCTCAGCACTTCTCAGCACTATGTAACCCCAGGCGAACCTACCAGACCTATTCTAGTTACTTTTGATTCCTTCTCTCCGGCGACCTTCTTCTATTTAAATTATATAGTCATGCATATTAAACTTACTACCTGTGTTCTTGATCCTATTCCAACTAAATTATTGAAAGAAATATGTTGTTCTCTTAATACCTATATTCTTAATGTTATTAATGGTTCACTTTCTTCTGGGCTAGTTCCATCAGCTCTTAAGGTCGCTACCATAAAGCCAGAAACATAACTTGGATTCAACAGTCCAATAAAGATCAGAAAGGGTATTTGCAAATCACCAGCATCAATTGCTGACACAAAACAACTATGAAAAATTTCAGTCTGGTATCCGCCATGCACACAGTGCTGAGACAGCACTTGTTAAAATATTAAATGATCTATTAATTGGCACTGACTCTGGTTATTTATTAGTTTTAATTTTATTAGATCTAAGTGCTGCTTTTGATACCGTGGATCACTCTGTCTTAAATCAATCGCCTGCAAAATGTTGTGGGTTTATCTGGAGTCGTTTTATCCTGGTTCAAGTCTTATCGTTCTGATAGGTATCAATTTGTTTTAATGGGGAATGAAAAATCTGCATTGTCTGAATTAGTTTGTGGTGTTCCACAGGGCTCTACTTTAGGCCCTTTATTATTTTCCATTTATATGCCCCCTCTGGGTGATATTAGTAGCAAACATGGAGTAAATTTCCATTTTTATGCAGATGACACCAAGCTGTATTCGTCTCTAAAACCTGGTGGTGCCTCTTTTGGGACCAATATAACACCTTGTCTAACTGACATTAACAGGCTTTGTTAGTGGGTTCATCAAACCAGCTAAATAAGCCTGAATCATTTGACCTGCATTTCAGCAGACTACCTTCTCAACCTGCACTAGAAATTAGAAATTTAAGTGTAATCTTCAACCCTACTCCTTTTATTTAAGAAACATCTAAAAATATTACAAAATCACCTTTTTATCATCTGAGAAATATGGCAAAGTTTAGACCTATAGTTTCTATATCTGATGCTGAAAGACTAGTACACGCCTTTGTTTCCTCCAAAACTGATTATTGCAATGCTTTATTTTCTGGCATCCCAAAACGTTTGTCTCGTTTGCAAATGGTTCAAAATGCTGCTGCTAGAATCTAAAAAAAATAGGGAAGGATGGGAACTGTACATGGATGTAAAATCCATGTACCCTAGTGTCCCTCATAAAGAAACTTTAGAAGCTTTCAAAAAGCACTAGATAATAGGGGGCTTTCGAGTGGCACATCCAGTAAAGGCGCTTTGCGTGAGTGCAGGATGCGCCCTATAGCCTGGATGTCACCGGTTCAAGTCTGGGCTATTTCACAGCCAACCGTGGAGGGGAGTTCCCAGGAGGCAGCGCTCAATTGCGCTCACCATACACCAGCGACCCCTGTAGTCTGGCCAGGTGCCTGCGGGCTTGCCTGTTAGCTGCCCAGGAGCTGCATTGTCCTCCTACACTGTAGCTCCTGGGTGGCTGCGTGGTGAATCCACAGTGTGTAAAGAAGCGGGCGGCTGACAGCACGCACTTCGGAGGACAGCATGTGTTCGTCTTCGCCACTCCCAAGTCAGCGCAGGGGTGGTAGCGGTGAGCTTTGAGCCTAAATAATAATTGGGCATTTCAAATTGTGAGAAAATAACAAAATAATTGGCAACAACTAAATAAAAAAAAGCACTATATAATAGACCAGATGAATCAATACCAACAGCAGAGGTGCTGATCATGATCAACATAGTTTTAGAAAACAGGTATTTTACATTTGTTGATAAAAATTACAAACAAAATGATGATACAGCAATAGGATTAAAATTAGGAATGCTTTTTGCCAGTACATACATGAGGAAATGGGAAGAACAATTACTTAGAAAATTCAGTTTATAGATGATATTTTTGGGGTTTGGACACATGGAGAAATGGCAAATTAAATACACAAAAATATCAAGGTGGACCTTCGATGGACAAGAAAAGAAACAGAATTTTTAGATACCGTAGTAAAACTTGAAGGTTCAATTAAGACTGGCCTCTTCTGTAAACCTACTGACATGCACCAGTATTTACACATGTCCTCTGCTCATCCAATACACACTAAAAGGACAATCCCAAAGGCTCTAGGAATAAGAATACAAAGAATATGCTCTAAAGAAAGTGACTATGTCAAACAAAGACATGTATTGAAAACAAATCTTGAAAAAAAATTGGATACAAAGAAAGAATTATAGAGACAGAGTTAAGAAAAGTGGATAAACTAAAAAGAGATGATCTACTATATTATAAAAATAGAGATAAAAAGGTCAAGAGAGTCCCATTAGTAATGACTTACTCTAAACTTTTGCCCAATATTTCTAAGATTGTTTGGAAACACTTGCAGATTCTACATAATTCAGGAAAATTGAAAAAACTATTTCTTAAGGCCCCAGTGGTAGCACTCAAAAGAGAAGCTCATTTAGGTGATATTTTAGTTAACAGTAAACATAAAAGAATAATTGACAGAGTAAGTTCTACAGTTACTTGCACTAGTACATGTAAAGTGTGTAAATACAAGGACAAAAGTAAAAATATCATTAAACATATCCACTAAAAACTAATACCTACTGTAAAAATAGCAAAGTTGTTTATGGAATAGCCTGTGAAAAATGTGATGAAATAAAATATGTTGGAGAGACTGGAACAACTTCAAATAAAGTAATTCAGAACCACCTTTCATTAATTAGAAATTTAAAAAAATGAATCAATCAATAGTGCAACACTTCACCAGTCAAGGACATGACATAAATGATGTAAAGTTTGTAGTATTAGAACAGCTAAAATTAGACAATGTGACATATAAAAAGAATACAAGAAAGTAAATGAATAAATAGACTGAACACGATTATGCCAGCAGGAATCAACAGTGCTCCAGATATGTTTTTTTTCTGTCAGCAGTAATCACTCCCAGAATTTTGTGAGCAGGAGTAATTTTAAGTTTCCCACAAACTGCAGTAGTACAGTTTTGTCAGTTAGCATTGTGATAGCACCATGAGTCTTGTACTTCTTGATAATAGAAACAATAGTTGAAATTGGGATACTCAAATGCTTACAAATCTTCTTGTATCCTTCTCCAGCTTTGACAATAAATCATTTTCTGCCTAAGGTCTTCAGATAGCTCTTTACTTTTTCCCATATTGACTTATTTGTAATGACAGCAATCATCCTATGTAACCCTTTTATACCCTCCAAGAATGTTCACCTACAATCTAGCATTTTCTAGAATTTTCTAGAATTAGGTTCTGCATTCTCATATTGGAATTTCTAGTAATTTTTCATGAGATTTCATGAGATTTTTCCAACTCTGCAACTACATTTTGAAAATGCCTTTATAATAATAATAATAATAATAATAAGTAAAGACATTCACAAAGCATAACTGAATTTTAAAAAGTTTTTTTTTTTTTTATATAATCAAACTTTTCTTTCTTTTTTACAGTGTTTAAGTGGGTCAGGAAGACACTAATTGCACTAGTTCAGATAACATTTGGGAGAACTATTAACAAGTAAGTAGTCATTTGTTTATTTTTTTTTCCACAGACTGTATCTAAACTGGCTTCAGCTCTCATGATTGTGGGACCAGTCAGTGAAATTCTAGAATAACTGCAAACACACTTAACATGTGTCTCTGTGAAGAGGTGGAAACCTCTCTGAAAATGTCCTTTAAATGTTCTTTGAAGAAAAGTACATTTTATTATACAACATTTAACAATTTTAAAATTCCTCAGTAATAAACATCACTTTCCTGACATATTGTATTTTTATATCTCTAAAATGTAAATAAAGAGAATGTACATATTATTCTTCCATCTAATTCATACAAATGTTTGATTCAAACTCAGACTTGCACAATCCAACCCCCTTTTGTTATATTTAATGTTAGACATATGAAATGAATCAGCAAAATTCACAAACACACCAGCACCAACCTGTCCATAAAATATAGTTCCAACTGATATAACATATACTGAAAAAAAGACTAGTGTAGAAAAATCTGTTACAATTCACCACACTATAACTGGAAATTATTGAGTTAGCCTAACTGCTGATATGCAAAACAAAAAGCTGTTGCCCTCAGATTATTAACAGCTGACTGCAGACTGGCCTTTCAGGCTGTCTGTGTAAAGAACGATCACTGAGTTGTGCCAAAACAACTGAACAGGACAGCAGTGGTAGTTTCACCTCTCACTTGGGGAAATAAACCATTCTTTCATGTTCATCTTTGTGCTATTTGAGTTTAAAATTCTTCCCAGTGCTTGGGTATGGGAAACTCTGGCAGCCTGCATTAATTTTCCACCTAATGTGCAGTTTAAATAACAATATTAATACAATTGTGTTGGTACAGGTTTTTTTTTTTTAAACAAATGTGATCAAAATCAGAAGAAACTTTTATCTGTTTGAACATGATGGCTGAAGTAACATGTTGTCATTTCAGTACTCTTAGCAAAAGTAGTATTAACAGAATAGACAACCGTCATAATAAATAGCATTGGAGCAGTGTAAACCTGTTGAAGGTTAACCTGGGGTGAATGTCCCCGACTAAACCAGCCTGTGGTTGATTGTTAATTCCAGTTTGAATTAATCACTTTATTGAAAAAAAAAAAAAAAAACATACTTACAACTATCCCTATATGTAACTATTAAACAATAATACAACACATCTTAGTAGCTATTGAGATACATTTTGTCTTACAGGCAGATCCGGGACATAGTAAACTGGATATTCAGCGAGCAGATGCTTGTGTACTACATCAACATCTTTCAAGATACCTTCTGGCCAAATGGAAAACGGGCAGCCTTTACAAGACCCAGAACAGAGATTCAGCGTCAGGAAACGAAGCAAAGAGCACAGCAGAAGCTACTGGACAACATCCCAGGTATTCTTATCGTTTTATTCTTGAGTAAAGTCAACTAGTGTTGTATAGAAGAACAGATGATACAACAGTTACTTATTGTTTAATTAGAACTGACCGCTTCCAAACTGTCTTTGACATTGTGGGCTTGGAGTAAAGTAATTAAAACATGTTCATGTTCTAGAGCCATTGTTTATTGTTTATGCTACATTAGCTTTACATTACATACTTGAGAAATTGAAACGTGTTTCTTGACCGATAATGTGGGCTCGTGAACGGATGCTCTGAAACTGTTGATTTCCCCTAGATGCTCTTCAGAGCCTTGTTGGACAGCAGAATGCCCGGCATGGGATCATCAAGATATTTAATGCACTGCAGGAAACAAGTGCCAACAAGCATCTCCTATATGTAAGTGACATCCCTCTATCTGCTGTATGTGGATCTTTTGAGGATTTTGTAAGTATCCTACATTGGGGATGCCTACCCCTTCAGGGATATAGTGGAGGAGGACATATGAAACAGATAAAACCCTGCTTGGGCAGACAAGATGCTGGTGACATGGTTTTCTTCTCACAAGCTTGCCTAGGCTAAATGCTCAATATTTAACTGTTAGGATTTATTGCTAGCTTTGAAAAGAGTCAATGAGCCTTCTGCTCTATCTCAGAAAACAAAGTACAGTATTCTGAAGTGCATATGCATTATTCTCAATAACTTTTCCAAAGAAAAATTAGAACCGGTGCTCACCGGTGTAGTCTGAATCCGCAAATTCAAAGAAAACAGGATCCCTTTGCCTTGGATGAAGAAAAGGAAAAGAAAAGCCACAGTGTTATAAAAGACAATAAAGAAAGCCGAGCAAAACTGATGGATAGTTTCTGCAAAGAGTAATGCTTTCACAAGACTAGCATATAGTGGGGGTGTATGTCAGCACTGCAAGTCAGACAGTGGGCGGGACTTTCCTTTTTAGGGGAAACAGGGCTAAGGCCAGGTTTTTTAGTTTTGTTTTTACTTCTACAACATTGTATAATTGCTTCGATGTAGGTTATGACTGTAAACAAATACATCCATTTAGATAATTTAGTGTAGTCATTATGTTTGCAATATAGTATGACCTAAATTTATTATTTATAATGTTCTTGCCTTATTGAGATTGAAATAAAAAAAAAAATCATATGTAATATATACATTTTAAGGCCAGGAGTTCACTTACAATTATTGTTATTACTACAATTCACCATATATACTGCATGAATGCTGCTTCTGTGCTGAAACTAAAAATGTACCTCTTGAATGTTTCCTAGGTTCTCTTGGAATTGTTGCTTATAGAACTTTGTCCTGAATTGAGAGCTCAACTGGATCAACTCCGAACAGGCAAGGTCTAAAAAAGCACTGTATAAGCATACTGTACAATAATTGAAGAATATGTTTATCTGTACCAAGAGACATGACCTGTATTATCCTCTTTTTACAGAGGAAACAACCGAGTACATGTCAGTGTTTTGTTTTTTTTTTTTTTTTTTTTTTTTTTGTTTTTCCCTGTTTTATCTGAAGTAGCACTGTTTGAACTGACTTGATAAAGCACTGCTAAATGAAAAAGAGCTGCTTAAAATTCTTTGTTTTAAAATTTCTCATAATTTGTTAGTTCAGAACTTTGATAAAGTTCAACTGCCAATATATGTTGTAGGAATCCAGGGTCTAATTTATGGTTAATAGTTGTGGACATATGAATGTTGTACTCCTGTTAAACCTCCACAAAACTCTGACCATTCCTTACCCTTTATTGTGTTCATTAAAAGCTTTGTTGTGCAATACTTCATGTAAAGTCAGTGTGACTATTTTATTTTTGACAAGAAATACATTTTATTTTTACCAAAGATTTTAAATAGGGTAGAGAGCATTTGTAAGCAATAAATTGAAAACAACTAATGTTTTCTTGTTATTTCCATATGCATATTAATTAGTCATTTAGCAGACACTTTTATTCAAAGCAACTTACAGAGACTGGGATGTGATCTATGCATCACAATTGCTGCAGAGTCACTCACAATAGGATCTCAGTTTTATGTCTTATCCAAAGGACGGAGCACAAGGAGGTTAAGTGACCAGCTTAGGGTCACACACAGTGAGTCACAGTGGCTGAGTGGAGATTAGAACTAGGGACCTCCTGGTATCAAGCTCTTTTCTTTAACCACTGGACCACCATTATTATTCAATCATGGCACACACATGTAATACTTCATCCTGTTACTGATACCCAGGCAAGCGTATATATTTTCTGAATCTGCACAAAATAAGAATTTTAGAAATGGTTTGTTACCCATAATCCTTCTGCAATCTGAGATAATGTAATTGTATATAGTAAAAATCACTTGTTTGTCACAATATTTGGACCTCTGAATCTGACAGTTTTAGTTTCATTGTTGAAAAAAGTGTTTCTGAATTCCTTGGAGTGTCCTGAGTTCAAAGATATCAAATGTGAACCTCTACACACATTTCCAGGTGTTTACTTGCCCTAGACTGACACCAGGTCACTAATTTTTCTACTTTGAACTATGCAGCCTACAGCACCCACCCTGATATGTGCCCAGTATGCAACCAAAGAATGAGATACCTGACATAAGTATATGTTTTCTGAATCTGCGCGAAATAAGGATTTTAGAAATGGGTAACATAACATCTGCCTTCAATGGTTTGTTACCCATAATCCTTCTGCAGCCCAAGGTAATGTTGCCACATAAAATAAATTTCCTTTGGTTACGTTGGCTTGTTTTGAAGGTTTACTTAGTCTTCCATATATATGTCTAATCCAAACAAAGGGCTATTTTAACCACAGTGTGCCTCACTTTGTTAGTGAAAAATGTTACTATGCAACTGTGCATTATCTCAGATTTATATCTGAAGGAGTATTGGGATAAATAAGTATAGAATCACAGAGGAAGATTATCACATACAATATAACACAGTACAATACACAGGGTGCTTTTTAAACATTGTATGCCACTTTTAATTGCTGCTGTAGAAAAACTGATCCACCAGGAGGTGTTGTGCTCAGAACCCTTACAGTTACAGGGTGCCTATATTAGGCAGTTTGTGCAATTACTCTTTTAGGTCATGATGTTAGTCCAAGTATCACTGCCAATCACTGTAACCCTGTGCATTCATCAGATCCGATAATCACATTTTACCTAATGTACATCAAACATGCTGTAATGATATCTAACCTACCTTTCATTAAGTTTTTTTTTTTTTTTTTTTGGTCACAGCTCTTTTCTCTTGTTAAAGATGATTGTGGCTACAAACTATTGTTTACTTTCAAAACCCCAGGTTTTTTTTTTTTTTTTTTTTTTCCTTCCGTATTTCAGCCTGAAGGTCCTGGTAACTTTCTTGATTGTTCTTCCCTTTTTTGCAATACCTCTATTGAAATAAAACCCTGCAGTGAATTTCAAACTACTGTTAGTAATGTATTCCACAAACGGTCTCTTGTGCCTAGTTAGGTATTCAAGAACCAGGCTACAGTTTTGTACACGGATATAATGATGGCTTGAAAAGTGGACGCCTCCTTATGTCCCAGTGGGTACACACTGAGAGACCTGAACATGGCTGTTTTTTGGCAGCAGGTGGCACTTAACTAAACCCCACTGTAGAAAAAGAGGTGAAAATAAAACAAAGACAGGATGAGGCTTGGCTATTTCCTTTATATAAGCATAGTTAATGTATATTGATTCATATTGTGTGGTATTACACAGGTCTGAATTAGTTTCAAAATGCAAAACATCACATCTGACTTATAGTTGAAAATATTTTCCCATATCTATCCCCTTTAGTGATGTAGTTAATTGACAGTACTGTATTTATCAAAACATCCAGGAATCAAAAGCTCAATTCATGCATTTGCATAAAAATCTGCATTTCCTAAATTCTGTGCAATCTTTGGCATGAATTGCTGAAAGTGAAAACTTGTCTATGACACATATCTCCAGTGCTACTGTTTGGATGAAATGAACATTTGATGCAAACAGTTACAATACTAATAAGAAATGCATAAGTGGAACAAACAGCATCTTTGCAGGTACAGTATTCCAAGTACACATAGCTCTGTAGATATTGGTAATCAAAGTTACTTTTTAAACTCTCAATTTAAGATTGATTTACAAGGTTTTTCTAATCCTATTAGTAGGAACCTTGTTAAATTAAAGAGGCCTTGTTCAGCAAGCAAGCTCATTAAGAACTAAGTTAACTGCACTGGGACGGCATTATTTTTATTCATGCAGCAAGTAAATCATTCAACGTATGGATGGCAATTAATTATGTACTGTCACAAAAAAAAATCAATTTCTAAATCTTTCCAATCTTGTAGAATAACAAAATTATCTGTATGAAGACATCATGCCTTCGAACGGAATTTTAAAACAATTAATAGCAACCATCATAGTCAAGTGATAGTCACACAGATTTCATAACTACATGAATGACTGTCATATAGATTTTAAAAGTAAATTATACATTAATGTAGAGTTTAGTGCATATATTAGAATCTCAAGCCAAAATATGAGCTGGTCACATTGAGGTTCATTAAATGACACAGCCCCAGTATATATTATTCACCATCATTGGAGGTGGGGGGGGGGGGGTCAATACTACAGCTATTTAAAATATGTTGAAGTGCATCTCTAACACATTTGAAGAAAAATTGTCTAGGCAGATTTAAAAGCTCTAAATTGTTTCATGGACATAATTGCCAATGTTAAAATACAGTATATGGCCTAGAGACACATAACAGTACAAATAAAATGGTAAAGTGGTTGTGGCTAACAAATAGCTGTAGTTCGAATTGGGTTATTGGCTAATAATATAGCTGTAGTTCCTATATATATATATATATATATATATATATAATATATATATATATATATATATATAATGTGTCACAGTCTGAACTTTTCATTGGTGATGTTTTTGTGTATTTTTAGTCATGTGACCACAAAAATACAGTTATTATTGAATGGAAAATGCAAATTTTTCATAAAATATGTTATACCTACATCTTTCTTCGTCCCTAAAGTCCTTATGTTTGATGTAAGATTTTAGTGATTTTTAGCTGCTCAATCTGCCTATGTCTTTATGTAAATCTTTTTATTTGTTTTAGGGGTATTATGTGCTCTAGGCTGATATCAGACCACTATGACTTACGCAGCCCATGGTGTATATTACCCACCTCAATTCCATGATGTGTCTCGTACGCCACAAATGTGTCCAGCTGGGACACCAATTGAGCAGTTAGGCTTGCCTGGCAATGAGCTGACCAGAAGGTCTGGATTGGCTGGGGGGCATGCCCAGGGAGGCTGCACCACAGCTCAAGGCTACTGCATGACCATTGCTACACAGATAGGTGCTGAACTAAAGCTTGTCCTTGTTGACATCGAGGAGGAGAGCGTCTGCTCCATGAAGAGAACTGCTACAAGAAACCCTTCCACTCCAAGATGGTGCTGATGACGGCGTTGCCCAGCCGAGGCCCTTTCAAGAGGCAGGAGTCGGCATGAGGATGCCAGGACTCTGAGCCCAGTAAGTTAGTTTAGGGGATGTTAATCAAGGGTTTTCGTAGTTTAGTAGATTACTGGCGTGAGACATTTCTTTTAATGGGACTAGCACTCGCCTTGTGTGGTAAACTTTTATTTTTAGCTTTATTTTGCTTTGTTTTCTTTAATAAATTTGACACTTGGGCTACCATTGCTGGTACCCTAGTGTCAGCCCTTGTTCTATTAAATCTGCGCGCATGTGTGGCGTGTCAACACCCAATGCTCTGTGTATGACTCATTAGTATTCAGTGATGACACACACATGTAATACTTCATCCTGTTACTGATACCCAGGCAAGAGTATACATTTTCTGAATCTGCACAAAATAAGAATTTTAAAAATAGGTGACAAAACATCTCCAAACAATGGTTTGTTACCCATAATCCTTCTGCAATCTGAGGTAATGTAATTGTATATTGTAAAAATCACTTGTTTGTTACAATATTGGACCTCTGTATCTGACAGTTTTAGTTTCATTGTTGAAAAAAGTGTTTCTGAATTCCTTGGAGTGTCCTGAGTTCAAAGATATCAAATATGTGAACCTCTACACACATTTCCAGGTGTTTACTTGCCCTAGACTGACACCAGGTCACTAACTTTTCTACTATGCAGCCTACAGCACCCACCCTGATATGTGCTCAGTACGTAACCAAAGAATGAGATACCTGACATAAGTATACGTTTTCTGAATCTGCGCGAAATTAGGATTTTAGAAATGGGTAACATAACATCTGCCTTCAATGGTTTGTTACCCATAATCCTTCTGCAGCCCAAGGTAATGTTGCCGCATAAAATAAATTTCCTTTGGTTACGTTGGCTTGTTTTGAAGGTTTACTTAGTCCTTCCAGTATGTGTGTACTGTGTAGTACTTTTCAAAACACTCCTCCAAACAGAGGCCTGGCTGAGAGGAACAGCATGGACAGTGGTACCATGTATCCCTCCGTATGGATATTTGAGGGTTCATCTGGACTATGGCAGTGTTTGAATAAAATGCCGTTCACTAACTTACCACAGTTGCTGATATTTCAGTACTCCTTGTGTATCGAACAAAGGGCTGGAGATCAGAGGTCTGAAATTCAAGAAATGTGAGCTGAATCTCTGGTACCGTACTTAGGTACACTATGTAGGCATTGCACAATGCAATCTGGACCATTTACCTGCTAAGCTTCTTATACCATGCCATGGTCTTTCTTGCATCATTGTACGGCTCCAGCATCTGGTCTGACTGGTCCACGCCTCCCAAGTATTTGTTATAGTCCAGGACACACCTCCCACAGGAACTGCTACAGTTTCCCCATCGTGGATGGTGGGGAAGAGATAGACATCTTTTTATTAGTGTATTTAACTGCCAGCAGTTACTTGCAGTGCAGAGCTGTTTGTTGGCTACCAATTGACAAGGAAATCCCTTCCTGTTGGGTCTTACTGTACCACAAACAGTTGTATCTAAAGCGTACAAGTCCCTAAACAGAGGGATCCCTGTGTAGAAGTTATCTACTGTATATGGTAGCCAGGATTTAGGAGGGGAATAAAAAAATCCCACATAATTGTCTGTTGTCTGCAACCATGGGGGGCAGCCAGGAAGCTCAACCTGAGTCCTTCCCTGTGTACACTCACAAAGTTTGTACAATTTAATCCCATAACAGGCATGCTTCATGGGAATATATTGTTTAAAAATAATTCTCCTCTTGAAAAGCAGGAGTGACTCATCCAGAGATATATTTTGGCCAGGTGTATATATCTCTTCAAATGTATTGCAGATGATCTAGTAATGGTAGTAGCCTGCCAAACTGAGGATGGTCCCTCGGGAGAGCCTTGGCATTGTCATTGTTGTGTAAAAACTCACTGTAGTGTAAAGGTTAATTGGGGTAAATCCAGTTGTGTTCACCCTGGTACCTGGTGTGCCAGAAAAAGGGGGTATTTGGGGCTAGGTGATGTTGGGGGGGGTCCAGTGGTAGAATGGATAAAATCCCACTTGATGTACTGGGTTCATGCAGGGGCTCAGGCTTAGTCTTCACAGGGCCTCAGGCTTCCTCTTCCTAGCCACTGTTGGCCTCCTCGCTGGAAGAAGTGTCACTTTGCTCATATTTATTCACGGATCATGAGTCTTTTTAATTAAGAGTTTTTAAACTATAAATAGCTTGTTTAAACGCGGTCGGGAGTTCAGTTTGAAGTGACAGACAAACAAACCAAACGAAATATATGTGCTGTGTGAAAACATGATCTCACATATTGTCAGAATATCTTTAGATCAACTCCTCCTTTACTTCTGCCATGCTGTGTGCAAAGGATCCCAGAATGCAGAGTTCACTCGGGCTCTCATATACCGGGATCCTTTGCACACAGCATAACAGAAGTTCTCATTGAAAAGTGGTTTTCTGTTGAAAGTGACCGTTCCAGTTTGTTTTTGAGCATAAGACATGCACACACAGGGAGAAAAATCCGTTGGACCACCCAGTAAACAACAAAAGCTGACACAGTCAAAACTGAATTTTGGTACGTTACAATCGCCGTCACTGTCCGACATGGGCTGTTCAACATCAAGCACATGCTCAGCGTCTGACAGTGCGACTGATCAGTCAACCATAACAAGGCCGACATCCCTGCAAGATTTTCAGGGAGCACCTAACGTGGACAGCGGGATAGAATGTAATGAAGTGTGCTGTATTAACATCGGTGACTACGCTACAATCGTCCATGACTGAAAAGTGTCTGAACCACCTGCTCTTCCTTCACATTCATAAACATCTGACGGCTTCTGTGGATCTAAAAAATGTTTTACGCAGCTTTTGCTTTGTAAGTGACAGATGCAGTTTTTTGGAATTATCTGAAAAGGTAAGAACATTATTTAGTTAAGAAAAAAATGTATTTACATTTTTTGCTTCTATCTGCTACAGCCTGTTGATGGTGTTTATTATGTTTCAATATATGATTCATATATATATTATATTATATATATTATATATATATAATTATTGTAATCTTATATTATTGTATATATATATATCTATATATAACCGTGTAACACCCGATAAAAAATATCTTGGTGACATGGCCAGTTCATGTTGCTTTGGTAAACAGTAGGTGGCATATATCATTAGAAAAAAAACATTATATTGTAGCTCAGTCTTATTGGACACTGGCTGCTAGTTCATGTTGCTTTGGTAAACACTGTAGGTGGCATTGTTGTCTGTTATTAATCTTGTTATACATCTTGCTCTTAACCCCCAGATGTAGTGGAGAGGAGTGTTTGTTCAGAATACAGTGAGTGATGGAGAGTAATAAACCAGCTTGAGTGTTAGCAGCGTGTCTTCTCTATTTTACTTTACTACCATAAACAAAAAAAAGACAAAAGAAATGTTAGTATTTCAAAAAAACCCGCTGCACAAAACCAGTCTCTCCCTTACCCGTTACTCCTCCTATTTTATTTTCGGACCAACCCCGAACACAGTAGTACGTTCCCTTTAGTATGCAATGTCCCGCCTCTGTAGTCAGTGGAACACCAATCCCCAACCGACACGTGTCCTTCTCCTTCACTTGACTCCAGTGGCTGGAATTTACATACTCGTACTTCCGCCCCTCACCAAGGTGCCGCCCCTCAAAAAGATGACTTTTGCCATGGTCACGAGATCTTGGTAAGGGAAGTCCCGAGTTGGTTTGATGCCACCTACTGTCGGGAGGCTGAATCACAGACCGATCATCACAACCAGTTGACTGTGTTAGCAGCGTGTCGTCTTCTCTATTTTACTTTACTTTATCTTTTGTTCCAATTATACCAGGCATGTTTACCTCCCCAAGAAATCCCTTATATTATAATTTATTTTATTATGATTATTATATCTATAATTTGCTATTTTTTTCCAATGAAGATTACAATTTAGGATTACAATGATTAAATATGTGACACACACCTATATATATATTATATATATATATATATTATATAATATATATATATATATGATAATACAACGTAACGTGAAAGACTGAAGTGACTATTAAGTCGTCACTGATTACCGCACTTGGCGTTGTAGCAGTGGCGTATACACAGTGAAACGATACAATGCAAGTGAAGTACAGTACATGAAGTGCAGAAATGCAAAATGCAGGCCGATGTTTAGAACTAAACTGTTTTTATTTTGTTTTTGTTTTTTTCTTTGTTCTTGCTATAATTATACGTCAAATATTATAACATGGTTACATTTGGTATTCCAGTTATTTATGCTACATTTGTACTATGCGTTATATTTAAGTAGCACTATCGTTCCCAAGTAAAAGAAAACGGCAATCCGGGGGTGGGTTATGATGTCTGAGCGAGCATTTTTAAGGATGTAACAGTTGTGTTGGGCAGCACAAAAGTGGTTAAAGGAATCAGCTGTGAAGATAGGCTGAAAGAACTTAATCTATGTAGAACAATAAGAATATTGACATGATTAAAGTCTTTAAAATCCTAAAAGGATTTGACACAGTTAACTCTAAGCAATATGTTAAGAGCAGTACAGGACAGAGGGAAGAAGACACTTCTTTAACACAAAGACGGGTGAGGGTATGGAATGGGCCACCCAACTTGACAGTTTTGAGAACAATCAGCTACTGGAAACCGGACGAGCTTAGATGAGTCGAAAGGGCCTTGTCTTGTTTGTACATTTTCTTATGTTCATATATGTCTCAAAGTCAAGGGGAAAATAAGCACTTGTTATAGCAGTTTATTTTCATGTTTAAAAATATATCTGGCACTGTACTAGGTTAAAAGAAAGCTCTGTTGGGAAGTCTTCATTTCAGAAGCACTTCCTTAGTCATTTCACTTGGAAAGTATAATTGTCTACAACCCCTTTCCGTCATTAACCAACCAGTTGCTTTCCATAATGACTGGCATGCCTTGACCCCAAAGACATTGCAGAAGTAAAATGACCTACTGTAGGAAGCAAGTCAGCAGAAGACTACCAGAAATAAAGGAAAGCAAATCAAACTCTTTTAAACAACAAATACATCTTTGTGCCACATTGCAATGGGGATGAATAAAGAATTGATATTCAAGAAAGATGATATAAAACTGTATCTAATATACCTTTGAGTAGAACTGCTTGGCTTCCTCCTTGTCCTGTTGTACACCCAAATCCAGATGAAGACACCTTGGCATAGTAGAAAAGTGCAGTAGCAATCCCTGGGTTTACATATTGTGGCAGACAATCTATGATCCTTGCTATTTCGGCAATGTCATCATATTGTGAAACAATAATTTCAAATTTAAATAAAATCATTATCTGATGTTTAAAAAAAAAAAAAGCACATTTACCCCTACAATATTGTATCATTTCTGCCTCGTCTCTCTGCTTTTTTTTTCAGGAGACCCACATTAATCTGATGGTTTACCAGCCCAACTCAATGCAGGGAAATCTTGAGAGGATTTTAATTTCCATAGGTCATTTATGGACAGCAGGGGAAGCACTTTACCCATTGAAAAGGTTACTGCTCATCCTTGAGGGGTAAGGGAGTACAGGTCCCTGCCAGCCACGCCACAACTGCCACAATTGTCATTGTCTGCCTACATGGAACTCCAGCCCCATCCATGTGTACTGCATCTAGTTAATGTAATGCACTGGATTGTAAAGCTAACTAACGGTAAGGCTTACTGATCTGACGAATTTTTTGTAAAAATGAGATCAATTAAATTCTATTTTATAGTTTTTATATTTTGGTTATTTTTTTTGTATACAGTATGCTGGCAATGTTCCTCTCTAAATTTCAGATCTTATAGACATACATACTTTACTTGCTATTTTACTGACACGTTGGGCCTTAATTTGATGCAAGTGCAGTATTATTGTTCAAAGAGTATTATTATTGTAACAGCATAAACATTGCAAGAAACAACTTAGCTCCACAATGGATACATTAACTGGCTGATCAGCTTTTGGTAGTCTTGCTAAATGTGTTTTTGTTAAACAAAATTAGAATGTAAAAAGCTATGGGTACTTTTATCTCCTCTTTTGGCTTCTCCTACCACCTTTATGCTGATGATGCCCAGATCTTCCTCTCCTTTCCCTCCTTTGACTCCCACATCTCCTGCATCTCAGAATGCCTCTTGGCTAGCTCAACTTGGACACATTCTCACCACCTCAAACTCAATTTCCCTAAATTTGATCTCCTCTACTTTCCTTCTGCTTCCTCTCCCTCCTCTGACCTCTCCATCTCAATATACCTCAACACTGTCACTCTCTCTCCATCTCTTTCTGCTAAAACCCTAGGTGTTACTCTCAACCCCTCCCACTCCTCTCAACACACCTCTGACACGCACTTGCTGTTTCTTTCTTAGCAACATCTACCGAATCCATCCTTTTCTCACACGTATTCTATCCAACTCCGAGCTCCAATTCTCCAGATTACTCTCCAGATTGGATTACTGTAACTCTCTCATTGTTGGTCTCCCTGCTTCGGCTATCCGCCCCCTTCAGCTCATTCAACATTCTACTGCTCATATTGTATTTTCCCAAACTCGCTACTCTCATGCTATTGTCATGGAACTAATCAACACCTTTGAACTGGCACAGTGTGGAGAATACATAAAATAAACACAGGTGTTCAGGTGGGCTTCTTGTCTAATCTGTTATTGCAAATACCCACTGACTGTGACTACAGCACAAGTGGCAGACATGGAAGCAAGTCCATATTATATTAGAGACATTAAAATAGCCAATGGTGTGCCGAGATTAGAGTATTTATGTGAGCAGACTGAGATTGATAAGTACGGGACTTTCCACAACTGTCCTGCAGGGGGTTCCACAAGATTTGGTTTGAGAGTGATACATTCCAAGAATAAACAAGCTTCTCCAAGACACCCAGATTGCCGTTGTGACAAGTGCCAGCTAAGATAAGGCCCATTTAAAAAGAGAGTTTGTACTGTTTGCTCCCCTGAAAATAATAAGAGCAACCTGCCTCAAGTGTAAACAGCCAGTAGACTGGCGCGCCATGGGAAGCATTATATGTCTGCAGTGTAGGGAGCTTACTGAAAGAGTTGCAGTACATTACAGGTACCAACCAGAGAGAGATCATCATACCTGTGATGCAAGATACTGGAGGGAGAAGAGGAAAACATAAAAAGATGGGGTCCCTCTTGATCTGAAGAGAAGAGCTTGATTGCTTGCTGCTAAATAGTTTTTATGATAAAGTATAGTTGCATACTGCATTTTCTACAATTAAAAATAAACCTATGCTTTCTGGTCACTAGCACCACTTTTTCAATAAAAGATAAATTATAGTTGTTTTTTTCTTTTAACACCTTTTCTGCGAAACAGCAACACCTTAAGTATTTATAAACAAGGTCAGAGTTAGGGACTTTTTCTAACTATTTTTTTTGACAAACTAACTTATACCCAGTAACAGCCATCCAGACAGAGTATTTTTATCAATCAAAAGGTCAGGGTGTTGTTTGGTCTTGCAGTATCGCTCGCTAGAGGTAGGTTTTTAAGAAAGTAGGCTGAAGTCTATTTTCTGTGAAGGTGTTAAGATATATAATTAACAAGCTAAACTTATTAATTAAGTCTGATAAGCTTATAATTTATAGTTACTTAAATGAATTATAATTCTATTGACAGAGTAGTATGTGCATTTTTGCTTGAATGTGCTAAATATTTTGTAGTATGAATCTAGCTAGCAGACACAGTGTAACCACATACTGTATGAGCAGGGGGTGTGTGGTGACGTCATGAAAGGTGGGTAGGCAACTGAAAAATTGGACATAAAAACTTTAATCAAACAGTACCAAAGCATTCTTTTTCCAACCTCCAATCCTCAACAGAGCTTGTGAGAATTTGAACCCAGTCTCTGTACTTGAATCCTGATTTGAGACTGAAAGGCCTTTACCTACTCACCAAGCCGCTCTGAATCAATTGCACCTCAAAGAGGAGGATAAGCACATATTCATTGTATTATCATATATTCATATATTATCATATTTAATGTTTCTTTAAATTTAGTCTCTCTGAATGAGACTGTTATCCTAAATACAAGTATTGTGTCTGTGTTTGTCTCTCATGTTTAGTGGATTCAGTGTATTTATTTCACTCGGGCCCAGTGCATGAAAATGAACCACTAGGGGTACTGTTCCATTATTCATTTCTTCCAAAAAAAAAGTAATATAATGTTCTTACTTATTACTTAATAAAAAAAAGTAGCATGTTATGTTAAGTACTGTTTGGAATTTCCTCAGCGCTAGAGTATTTTCAGCAAAGAAATGTCACAGAAGGGTGTGAGGGAGTGCTACTTTGGTGTGACTGACATGTTGCTTTACGGACGTGACAGAGAGGACCACAATAATAAGTTACATCAAGTTCTGAAGAGGCTTGAGCAGGAAGGACTTACACTGAATGACAAGTGTGAGTTTGCAAAGGACAGAATGCATTTCGTGGGACATCAAATCACTGCTCTCGGAATAGAGCCCGACCTGACCAGTCATGAGAATGGCTAATTATCTGGGGAATTTTATTGCCCAACCTTGCATCATTCACACAGCCTCTGAAAGAGCTACTGAGTGCACAGAATGGGTGGTGTTAGGGAAAACCACAGTACCAAGCATGTCAGCAGTTGAAGGAAGAACTCGGCTTGCCCAGAGTCCTTATCCAGTACTCAGCAAAGGCAGAGACACAAGTTGCTGCAGACGCATCTTCATATGGTCTCGGCGCTGTTGAAAAGGAGGGAGTAGCTTTGACCTGGGCCTGTTAGCATCTTTCGTCCTACCTCCTTGGCCTGAAGTTTACCTTGGAGACGGGACCACAAGCCGCTTGCTCACTCTCTTGAGCTCAAGAAGGCTAGAAAAACTTCCACCCAGAATACTGCGCTTCTGCCTAGGTATGCTCAAGTATGCATATGAAACTGTTCATGTTCCTAGGAAGAGTTATCACTGCCGTCACGCTCTCCAGAGCACCAGTGAAGTGCAATCCATCAGCTGAAGTTACGGAGCTTGAAAAATAAGTTCAAGCCTTTGTAGATGCTATCAGAACCAGCCTTCCAGCTACTGATGCTAGAGTGTAAGAGATTGTTACTGCACAGAAGACAGACCCAGTCTGCCAAAAAGTTATCCAGTACTGCCAAACAGACTGGCCTGATAAAACAGGAGCATGTTAGGCTATTATCATAACCCTGGTACCCTGAAATAGAAATGTAACCACTGCCTATTGGGTATTTAATCTAAAAGCTGTGATAACCTGAACAAGATATATCAAAGCTGCACGTAGTTCCTGTGACACAGTCATGCCCGTCCCCAAGGGCATAAAATGACTACAGACACAAACATCATCATCATTTTTCCTTCAAGACTGCTGCAATATGGACGCAGCGACCTTGAAGGTTAATGGTTACAGTTCTATTTCAGGGAACCTGGGTTACAATAATAACCTAATGTTCCCTATCAAGTACGAAATGTAACCATTACCTAATGAGTACAAATACCAAAGCTCTCACAAGGCAATATTGCAGACCAACCGGAATTCTGCAAGGCTAAGCCAAAGCCTACCTTGCGTGTTACCACTAGGAGCCCCAGTACAAGTAGATAGGGCTAAGAAATTGAGGGAGAACTCACCTCTATGTGTATGTTGGGAGGGTCGATCCTAAGGCCGCCCTCAACACTCTCATTCCAAAACTCTGGTTTTGTGGATCTATGACATTCAGCTGATAGAACCGCGTGAAAGTATGGGGAGTGGCCCACACTGCTGCACTGCTGCTTAGCCTGGGCTTTTCCATGGGACTTAGTCCCATAACTAACAAAAAATGGTTCAGACTACCTCCAACTCTGAGTTCTGTCCGCAGAGAACCACTGATAACAATGCCTGTTCCAGAACGACCTTGGAAAAGATTTGGAGCTGACCTAGTCCAGTGGGAGAAAAACATTACCTCCTAGTAGTGGACTGTTTCTCCAGGTACATTGAAGTGGCAAAACTTTCAGTCACTTCTGCTAATGCTGTCATCAAAGTTCTTAAGAATATCTTTGCACAGCATGGAGTTCCAGTTTGTCGTTTCTGATAATGGCCCACAATTTGCAGCTGTTGTCTTTCAAGCATTTGCAAAAGAATCCAACTTCACACACATCACCAGCAGTCCCAGATATCCGCAAGCTAATGGTGAGGCAGAACGTGATGTGGCAACAGTCAAAGCCTTGTGGAAAGGCATGGATCCCTCTAAAGCATTAATGGCATATCGAGCAACGTCAGCATAACAGATGAAACCGTGCTCGTCCACTACTTGAGCTTCGTTAGGACAGAAAGTATGGATTACAATGGAGCAGGTCCATGGATCTGTGATTCAGCAAGAGACAACACCAAGATCGTATCTGGTGCAAACTGCAATGGACTGTTGCGACAGAATCGCATACACCCTTGTGAAACAACACAGTCTGTCATTGATGAGGCTCCATTGCACCAACCAACAACAACAGCCAATGCTCATCTTGCCAGTGACGGCCATGTCACTGGATACTGTACAAGATCAGGGAGAAGTTCAAGACAGCCACAAAGGTTGGACCTGTGATGGGCTGTAGACCTAATAGAGTCAGAAACAATTTAAGAGAGGACTTCAGGGAATTTGTTGTTTTCTTTACAGCAAGTTTGAAAATGTTTGGCCCTTAGAAAGGGGCATTGCCCAGTTAGTTAAAAGGTTATTAAAAGAGAAAAAAATAGTTACACTCTTTACTTAACAGGGGAGGTGTCTTGGAAAGAGTTCATTGCCAGGCTTTAGCATAAGGTCTCAGGGGAATCAGAAGTGTAGGGCAGCCATCTTGGGAAAATGATTATTAAGTGCATTAATAATAAACATGGTTCTGTTTTAAACTAGCCTCGTCTGTCTTAGACTCTGTCTGCACACCTTAAAGTAACAAGCCCCAGCCCTGCCTACTAACAGGATGAATTATGCAATAAACAGCTACACCTGGAATGATTTTATACAAAAACTAATCTATATTATTTACTTTTTACTACAAACATTCATATATTTTACATTAGCCATGTTTCTTCTCCCTTCTCCCACCTTTGTTGAATCTGCATGAATACCGTCTTTGTTTACAAACAGACGATTGATACACTATTACATTATCCTATGTTTACTGGTTATTATTCTCTAGTCCCTAACTCTTACCAGTAAAAACTGAACATTACCCCTTCTCTTGGAAAATTACCAAACATATTGTAGCGACCCAGGCAATGGCATCATTGCAGGACCCTGTTTCTGTCGTTTATTTGTCTTGTCCTATCTGTTACATGTATTGTAAGGGAACGGATCACGCCGTTAAGAGTGGGGAAAGGGAGAGAGTGTGTGAATGTGTATGTGTGTGTGTGGGGGGGGTTCGACTGGTCAATCCGGGTGGTGGGCAGGGCCCCTCAGAGGCTATATATATGGGAAGCAAACCTTTATAGCAGGAGACCGCGTCAAGATGAACCTGACGGGATGCTGAGAGACTGTGAGGGACTGAGAGACAGGCTGAGAGAAAAGGGGCCTGCACTGTGAAGTGGTTGAGAGAATCCTGACGCGAGTCTGAAGACTGAGAACGAGACAGAAGAAGTGGGTGACAGGGAAAGGAAGGGTGCTAGAGAGTGAGACAGATGGCAGTTATTTTGAGTTATTTTATTATATTTTTGGCGCGTCCCTTGGCCCGAACAGGGATTTGTTGTTTCCATCGGTTTCCTGAAATAAATACCGGTACTATTGCAATCCCACCTTGTCTCCGGAGTCATGCTTCCCTCAAACAACACGAACACTACAATATTTTACTGACTTAATTGAGCGATCTGAGCCATTTAGTTTGAGTGTAGTAACTATCGAGTAGTTTTTTTAGGATGTTTTTTTTTTTTCAGATAAAAAAACATCTGCAATATTTTCCAATCTAAAAAGCAATAATATTATTAATAAAGAAACAGTGCCAGAAAGTATCTGCCCTTCTAAGTCTTTTTAGTCTCTTGGTTTGGTTAGGAAGTTATTTCTAGCACAGTACATGTGTTGAGCATGCGCAGTGTGCCAAGGTAGCAAACAGCATGCGCAGAGCATACGCAGTTCCCAAAGAAAGCAAAAAGTGGCAGGTGGCCAAAAATGGTCAGAACACTGGCATGTATATGGCATGCCAGCCAAATAGCAACAGGAAAGTTCATGTACAGGGTGGGCTCATTTCACTTCCCTGTTACTCTGTTCCAAACACTAAATTTGTGTTTCCACTCCTGCGCACGCACACACGCACGCACGCACGCACACACACACCTACCTCCTGGATGGTCATCCAGCGCGCAAGAGATTTCGACTATTTATATGTAGGTGTGTAAAACTATCAATAATTCAATTAGTCAGTATTCAATAAGGTGGACGGAGTGGAAAAAATACTAAAAAGTGATAAATCAATTACAGTGTTAATCAATAACATATAAAATGAACATTAATCAAACCAAAGTGTAAAATTATAAAAAAATAAAATAAAACATACAACTGAAAATTAATAAGTAAGGATAACGGACATTATTGACCCTGTTACACCAACAAAGAACACGTTAGTTCCAATCTGTGAAGTGACAAGCCAAGGTAATATATTTTCTTGTGGAGGTACTTGTGTGTACCTCGGTTTTAAGTACTTGTCTAACCCTTGTTGTCTCTGGTCAAAAGGATTGAGATGGAGCTGGGGTAAGACTAAATATATAAAACATACAGTGTAATTTAACTTTTCACTCGAGGACAACACATCTCCTGCTCTCAAGAATCTGCACGGCTATTGCATGGAAATCACATTTCTGAAGTTGCTCTGAAAATGTGTTATTTCTCTTAATAATATATTAGGTCTGTGATACAAGTTTTTTTTTTTATTTTTTTTTTATTGATGTATTTGTTTACTTTGACACTCACAGTATAAAGGCTACAAAGGTAATATTGAGTAACTGAGCTCGATTTTCCAAATGAGACACCCCCATTGTGACGTCACTTATCTTTTTAAAATTTCACCAAATCGTCTGCTCACGCCAGTCCCAAAACCTTGCCTCCATCTTCTCATCAGCCTCATCCGGGGAAGGTGGTCAAATATAATGTGCTTTTTATAGTCTTAATGTTTGTTTAAGATCTTGTACCATTTCCCAATTATTTTTTAATTTAACTACCTTACATTGCAGTCACTGTGTGAAGAACCTCTGATTTAGGGGGGTAAGGTTGAGACACATTAAATAATAATAATAATAATAATAATAATAATAATAATAAAACACGTAATTAACATACATAATGTAGACTAGAGCACCCCCTGGTCTCGATAAGAAAAATTCAGCGGTAGCACAGTACATAGCAATGCTCAATCGCATTTTGGTTAATGATTAATTTGCTTACCTTCATTTATTACATCAAGTTATGCTTTTATGTTTGGTTACATATCACATGGCTCCAAATGAGTATTTGTAAAGCTGTTTCCTTTTTTTGTAGAAGCTCGGTAAATGTTGCCTGGTTACATTTTCCTTGGTAACCAAGCACAAAACCATTGTCTCCAAAGCAAGCAGCGCCCTCTGGAGATCGTGACAAAATAACAGGACGTTCCATCACCAGATAATAACCCATCCTTAAAGGTTGGCATTAACAGTATAGTTTACCATGTTGTTTTTTAAAAAAGAAGTGGGTATCATGTTATTTGTTTGTTTGTTTGTTTTTGTATAGCCAGTGGCTTAGCATACTTATCTATGCTATTATCACCATTACTAACAAATAATAATTATATTTTCATAAGTTAGATGACAACAATAGCATTATCGTAGCCGGCGTAGCACAAGTGTTTTATTTATTTATTTATTTCCATGATGGTCACTTTGGATTGATAAAGTCTGCCTTGTACAGATGTTGCAAGTCCTGTATATAATTAACAGTTTATTATTTTAATTAAAACTGAAAATATCATCCATGAATATAATTATAAACCTGTAAACAAGAATGATAAATTTCACCTACTCTTACCTAAAAGCATGCCATGAAAACAAAAAGACTGGAGTCCATAGTTTGAAATACTGTACTGTACAGTAAATGTCAAGCCACTATGGTCAGCACGCTGAGTAAACTAATATGTCTGATAAACGACTGATTGCTTTGTTAGCAGGTGCTTCCTTGTACTGTACTTCACCAATAACTCCAGACTTCCTCCCTAGCTTTCCTGTTTACAACTTTACTTAATAACTAAATAAACAAAAACACTTACAAATGTATTTATTTGTTGATGTATCTATTTATGTATTTCAAAATACAACGTATGCGCAAGAAAATACAAAAATAAACATTAGATATAGTAGGTGTCGATGACAATCACTCCACTTCTTATGGTAAAAGCTAAAATAGCTCCCCTCTGTGCAGCATGTGCCTACGTGCTTTTCAGCACAGCACCACACCGCAGATTTGTTAGGAGTACGTGCAGAGGAGGCGTGCAAAAACCACAGTGGCTAAACGAACCAATCCGGTATGTGAATGGACCAATGGCGAAGCGGGATTTGGTTCGCTGTACATGTGCAATTGTTTGTATACGTGCAACAGAGACCTGTAGGTGTGGCCACAATTAAAAGACCGGGGAAGTGGACGAAAGCAGTTTAGTCTGTTATCTGCCTCTGTTAGAGAAGAAGCGTTGTGGTCGCTACAATTATCATGTTGCTGCTTAATTCTGACTCGCAGGTATGTTTTCAAGATTTCAGGCGGGCATCTAGTCCATTTATTTTGTTGCGCACAATAGTTTATTATTATTATTATTATTATTATTATTATTATTATTATTATTATTATTATTATTATTATTTTCAAAAACGCTATTTTATTTATTCTGTTAGTTTGTGTAATTGTAACTTTTTTTTGCATGCTATTTTACATACATTTCGTGCAGAACCAAACTAGCGACCTAATAGTAATACAAATTGATGGGTATTCACGTTAGAAAAGGCACATCTGATAGACTGCATTATGTGCTGGAAGAAAGCTGCACTATAAACGGAAGGCTTCTGCTCACATTTTAGTGTATAGTGACATGCAACAAGCCTTGTGCAATACTGACTTGGTGGGGTGCGTCATCTTTTATAATTATATAAATTTTAACACATACCTACGTGATTAGAAATCCTTCTTGCTGCTGGAATCATTTTGTACTTGGCATTGAAATATTAAAATAAGCGCTAACCCTTTCAACAAATTTTTACCGGGTACATGCTGTTAATTTTACTGCAAATTAGCCATTAAATGTATTCAGTACTACTGCATTGAAAAATTGCCAAAACACTGCATTATACACAGCAATAATGTTGTAATATACTACTGCAGCACTTTTTGGAAGGGAAAGTGGATTGCCAAAGTGATATGTGTCTTTTACAACGAATAATTGTGGTAAAGTAACTATTGTACATGTTCAAAAACAATACAAAAAAATGTTTGGGTTTTACAAATGCATACACTTAAGGAATGTGTTGTACACTGATATTTTGTAAATACAGAGCGACATGCACAGTAAATGGAGTACAGTACTGCAGTAACTACAGGTATTTTCTGTATTAGGGATTGACAATTAATTACTGTGTTGATTTTGGCAGTTTGATTGCTTGAGTAACCTTGTGGAGGCAGGCACTGCAGTGAACTCCAACGGTGATCCATTTGGCCAATCTCCTGTTCATCTGGCAGCTTGTGGTGACCAAGCATTTTGCTTGCTGTGGCTTTTAAAAACTGGAGCAGATGCAAACGAACAGGTAATTATTTTTAAAACAAAATTAACAGTCTTATTAGTGCCTTTATTCAAGGTGACTTACATGCATTATAGGGCAGTACAAGGTTACAGTGCAAAGATTCAGCATAGTTTACAGTAAGTGTAAATACTACTGGAATACAGTGAGATAAGAAGTAACAATTTAGGATTCATTTAGAATCATGATCTACCCCTCCTACTATGCACTGGACTTACCTGACCTAAGCACCATGTTGCTGGATGCTCATCTGATGCACTGTCCTTGCACTACTGGAAGTAAGAACAATGTTTAGTTTGGATTTGTAGAAAATCTCAAATTATGCTTGGGCGTGCCACAGAAACTCACCGCTTCCTCATGAAGTCTTTATCGGTTCTTATTTTGTTGTGTGTGTGTGTGTGTGTGTTTTAAAAGTGTACTTCGGGTTCTGAGACCATGTGATCCGAAAATAAACTACAGTTTTTTGTTAATCATCTGCAGCTTTGTATTTGAAAAGTCTCACAAATTATAAAATGACTTGCATATTAAAAAACAAACTAACAACCAAAAGATACTCGACACAAGAAAAGAAAGAATAATTACTACAGCACTATAGTGCTAGAGTTGAGAACATTATTTTTTAAAACCATTTAGCACTATTGACAGATCTTTAATCATCAAACTAACATACAAAATAAAATGCAGTTGGCCTTTTTTAAGGTGTGCCATCTCTTACTTAATGCTTTATATCTACTATTAGGACTGTTACGGAGAAGCTCCAATCCACAAAGCAGCCAAGGCAGGGAGTTTGGAATGCATTAGTCTCCTTATTGCAAGTGATGCAAGACTTGGGTAAGTTATCTTGTTAAATGGCAATTTTAAACTGTTGTATCAGAAAAATCTCATCATACAATTATGAAACATATCTAAAATGTAATTACATTTTTGCTTTGCAGTGAATTTATATGTATGTGTTTACTTATCAGGTTGTGTAACAACGATGGACAAACTGCAGAAGATCTTGCTTGGTCATATGGATTCCATGACTGTGCCAGGTTTTTGACTACTGTTAAAATGACTCAAAGTCTAAAATCTAGTGGACCACCTGAAAGAATGGATTTTGGAGACTTGAGCCACACTATTGCAGGACAGAAACGAGCATTCACAAGTAATGCAGATAATGACCGGAAGCGGACAAGAGAATGGTAAAATTGGTCATTTCATGGACATGGAGGAAACCAACAATTAATGCAGCACTGACATCTTAATACAATGTTCTGTTGTTCACAGAAAGGTTACACAGGTGCTTGGGCAAAAAGTAAGTTGACTAAACCTTGGTCAAAGACCAGAGTCCAGTGCTGCAGGAACACACCTCGGAAACAAGCAGGCCATTCTTTGCTGCTATAATCCTGGGGGTGTTTAAACAGTCTGTATAGTTTGTCTGCCCTCATTTTCATCTGATGTGATAAGTGACCTGCAAGTTTAGGTTAATCTGGCACCTTAAAAAAATTGGATTTCAAGGAATTCTAAAGACCAAATTGAAGTGTTATTTTTTTTTCAGTCTTCCAAAGACTATAAAACTTGAATTTTGTATAGGAATGTCAAGTCCTAGTCTTAGACAGTACATTTGTGCCAACAAAGGTTACAAATATACATGGGAGTTTTTTTTTTTTTTTATATTGGACCAATTACTTGGCACTATTTTTTTTAAAAAATTAAACTGCTCCAAATCCCATTAAGGAAAACTTGGAAACTGAAATGATGTTTTGTTAGCCAAAATGAAGTTACTGTTCATTCTGCAGTATCAGTGTATAGATGTATTGGTTTTCAATTGTACAATCTGTCTTTAAGTGAGTGTTTGCATGGGACAACCCATCTGTTGTACATAATATCTGAAGTAAAGTTTGTTTAGCATATGCACACAATGAACTGTTCCGTTCTATTGCAGTACATATATTTGTAAAACAAACATTTACAAATGTCTTGACAATTATTATTTTATACAGGGTGGTTCTACAGCAGTGGTGGAAATTGTATAAAAGTCACAGAGAACTGAAATTTGGTTGGTAGAGTTTCAATGTGAGCACCACATTCTCACAACTTCCCCATTTCAACATAGCAAATTAGATGTGAACAGCATAACCAGTAGGTCATATTACCTTCGGTCTCTGAGGCATACAGAGATTGTAATATGTATTTTGATCCTAAAAGTCACATCCTTTCCATCCACACCAACCCTAAAAACACAGCTGTTTACAGATGCTTTAAAAACAGAAACCGTAAATTGAGTATGCAAGTCAACAGTGTGTGGTGGTCTTGCTCTGTCTTGATACAAATGTACAGCGTGCCACCTATACACAGCAGCAATTTAAGCTAATGGTAACACCAGACAAGGTTCAATCTGCTATGCGGTTATTACCATCCCTGATCAATCAGTAAATCGCTGTAATATTTCTCTCCATATCCCCATTTTTCTTTTTCTATTTTATTTTGTCCAGATTGAATGTATGATGAGATTTGTCTTTTAGAGTGACATTATTTTTAGGTATGTGAAATTACTGCTATCTGTTTCTGGTCATCTTGCCAGGACACTTTTGTAAAAGAGGCCTCGGACTCAGTGGGTTTTCTCCTGATTAAATAGTGAATCATTAAATAATAGGATAATTACATATATTCACACAATTCTACTTCAATAAGATGAATATTGTACTTTATCAGGTCTTGTACTCCTGTATAGTGAGGCTCAGGTATTTGATCTACCCAGTAGTTTCACTGCAGGCAACTCCCAAGATAGCATGTTCTAAAATACCTGCATCTATTGAAAAATACTTGCCAACTATGAATAATGTTTTGTACAAATCTACAGGTAAAGTGTGAATGTATTATGTATCTGTCAGTTATCATGTTCATGTCGAGCATAACTGTTTGCCAGTTGTTCGTGTGCCATCAGGCAACTCTTTCACAACCAATAAACTGTTATTTTTACTACTAAGTGGATGTTTTCTTTCTGAATTGAACTGCTTTTATTAATACTGTGGTGAGGTGCCCCACCCCTGCGCTTATTCTATGTTTATATGTATTATTGTAGTGGTGCACAGAGTGTGGGCTACTGTATGTAGCACAGGTGATGTAAAGTGTATATTTGTATTTACACATGGGGATTGCATAATCACTTCATGTGCAGATTAAAGTGGGTATTTGTATGGTGGAACAGGGAGTGGACAATTAGTTCACGTGCAGACTGCAGGGATTCAAGTGAATGATTGATTAGCAAGCGAGTCGCAGCACATCTGCATAAAAGAGTCAGTTTTCATGCACGCAGGACTGGTGTGTTCAGAGGCGGAACGAAAGTCGGGGTGTGAAGTAAAATACATCCAGTAAATCATAACAATCGCTATGCATGCTGGTTTTACACCAGCATGATATACTTGTTTGTTCCGTATCTGTTTTGGCCACTGTGCCATTTTGTTTTGTTTTGGATTTGTCTTTGCCCAAACCTTTATTTTGTTTATTTATTATTAAAACACACAAGCAGCGCTTTAATTTACCCCAGTGCTCTCTCTGTGTGTCCATCTCTTCTGGGTCTGATGTCACCGCAAGCCACCGTGTCACACATGCTTATGTACTGTAGGAGACCAGTGTGTTTTTATTCACCACGTTTAGGATCTCTATGGGCGTGCTGTTTCAGTTTTTAAATCCAAGTAATGTCACTGCAACACCATGGTCTGACCAGATCAAATTTACCCGTTCAAAATATATAAATTGACAACTTTCCAATCATAAGTGGTGTCCCTTCACTTCTGAAATGATTTGCAAGTTCTCTGCCTTTTGATGCCAGCTTTATTAAGAAAAATAAATACCCTTCATGATAAGGAAACTCTATTTAGATAAAAATGCCCAGTAGTGTGTGCAGAAGTTTTAGATGTAATTAATTTAGAATGAATGGCACAGAGCATTAGCAATACATCTGAGAATGTTTAAAAAAACCTGTATATTATGCTTTATCAACTCAGTCAGTCCATGTACCTGTTGAATCTTTTTATGTGTTGGTACCGCCTTGTCTTACCATAGCGCCTTTTCTCTGGTGTCCCAAAACGTGTGGTATCCCGCTTGCAGCTTGTTTAGAATACCGCCACTAGAATTCTGACTAAAACCAGGAAAAGTGGATATATTACCCCGGTTTTGGCCTCTTTACACTGGATCCCTGTGTAGTACAGAATTTATTTTAAGATTTTGCTGTTAACTTACAAGGCCCTGAATGGATTAGCGCCTAATTATTTGCAGGAGTTACTGACCCCGTATCTTTCAAATCGCACGATGAGATCACAGGATTCTGGGCTGCTGGTTATTCCTAGGGTGAATAAAATTAACACGGGAGGTAGGGCTTTTTCTTGTAGCACTCCTAAATTATGGAATGCTCTGCCTTTGCTTGTCAGGGAAACTGGGACCGTTAAACTTTTCAAGTTAAGACTAAAAAAACACTTTAAAAAAATGTCTTTCTTATCTTAGTAGGTTTTAATGTAACTTTAAAATTGCTGCTTTTGTATTATTATGTGTATACTGTTATTTAAATGGTCTGACTGTGGCAGTTGTATGTACGACATGCTGTACAAATGTATTGTAGTTTGTTCTTTTTTTCTGCTATGTACGGTACAGTGCTTTGCGATACTTTTGTATAAAAAACACTTTATAAATGCAATAAATAAATATACCACTGGCCCTTAAGGAGCAGTTATTTAGGCATTATACTATTTATTTAATAAATTATCTATACATTAAAAATACTAATTAAGTACAAGCTATTTTAGGGTGTATGTCTCTTAAAAGGCTGATCAAAACTAAGGTTTTAAAAATCATTTATCTGCACTAGGGGTTGAATGACTACTCATTTTTGAGTCAAGCAAAAAAATAGTTGAACGTTCAACTAGTCGCCACTTTAAAAAATATTAGTATGCCTGGTGCTTTATTTGTGACTGTACTGTTTGTAACACTGCTTGGATTTAAAAAAAAAAAAAACTATTGATGTTCTAAAACGTAATTAATTTATTTATAGACTGCAAACCCAACTGCACTTCCGCCTGTCTGAAACCACAAGCTTCACAATTGCTTTACATTTCAATTCAAACAGTCGAATACAAATGAAATAGACACTGCTACACTATACACAAAGTATAGATGCTGTTGCTGCAGACCAATTGTTTGAAAAAAGACACTGAAAGTAAATTGGTGCTGCCTCCCTCTCGCAGTCTTTGTCAACCCTGCTGCACTGAACCCTGCTTGATGATCTCATGACTCTTCAGCACGAGCAACATTATCACTACCCCCTATTCTTGTGTTGAACAACTTTTACTTCTTTTCAATACTTTTTTTTTACGATACTTTTTGTTCTATATTTGGGTCATGCAGATATTTTAAATACAGTGCTATAAATGAATAGTTGCTCTTTCTTCCCAGTTCCTAATCTTTTCAAGTGCTATAATTTAAACAAACTCCAATGGTCTAGTTGTAATCAGCCCATGACGTGACCCACAGCAAAGGTACTTAAATGTGGCAGTGGAAATATATGCATATCCTGAATTAACATAAAAAAGAAACAAACAAAAAAAAAGTGAAGAACCAAATGATTCTCAGCATTCCCTGAATTTGCTTCTCCCACAGTCCCCAGTCCACCTTGCTATAACACTGCCTGCCGCTATAAGCAATGTAGCAATGGCAATCCCTAAATAAGGTACATTTTATAATAAGAATCACCTTTTGAACAGTGGCCAGTTCCCCGTCAGGCACTCCAGCAGGGTAAATCACAGTCACAAGACCGGCAGGCTCTGGCAACATGAAGTGGAAAGGTTTGGGTTCACTGAAGAATGTTCGCGTCATGTACCTTAAAATACTCTTCTCTATGTCTGATAATTGAGTACACATACATTTCAGCAGGAGACTAGTGACACTAAATTAAAAAAATAAATAATCACTTACAGTTTTATTCACACATAGAAGTTTAAATGAATCTTAAATACAGTAATGCCAGTAGTACTGACACTCATACTCGTACTGTGCAATCATACAGTTGATTAACACTTAACTAAGTTTTAATGATAATACATGTTTTTTATTTTGGACTAACTTTTAAAAAAACCATTTTCAACGGTCATCCAAAATAAAAATTTGGAGAAAGTGTGAATATGATTTGTTTTTAAAGGACTATAAAAGAATAGATTCTTACCTAAATATTTCAAACTAAATTGCCTAAAACTTTAAAAACACTGGATTGTTTTTACTTTAATTTCATTATTAATCTGTAATTGCGGCAAGTGTTTTTGTTTAACTCAATTGTAAAAGGCATTTAGTGAAAAGTTTGTCCACTTTAGGTTTGATCAACCGATACTCCGATAGGATAAGCCATTGCTGGATATTTTTTGGTAAAGCATTTATTTTAATGCTAGGGAAATCACCTACAGCTATGGCGAAAAGTTTTGCATCACCCTAGTATTTTAGACATAATTTTGATATTTTATTTATCATTATGTAATCAAAGAAACTACAAAATGTTATCGGAAAAGTCTACCAGAAGCCTTAACAGTAGTACTTAGTACTTGCTGTGCATTCCATTGTGTTTTAGGACTTCCTTAATGCTCTCAGGCATGGACTAAATGAGGCGCTGAAGGGTAGAGTTATGCTTTAGAATCCTCCATGCAGCCTATACACTTGATTTCAGTTCATTTCAGTTGCATGGTTGACTTTTCCTGATTTCCTGTCCTATCAGACGTCAAACATTCTCAATAGGAGTGAGATCAGGTTAGTCTCCTGGCCAACACTGAAGGGGTGTGACACTGTTGTCTTCTAACCATATCTTCGCTTGTTTGGCTTGATGGCAAGGGGCTCTGTCATCTTGGAAATAGAAATCACCATGGGGAAAATGGTTCTGATCCATAGGGAGGTGGATTTGGGGTGTTTTCAGGTACCAGTTTCAATACACCTCAATTTCCAAATCAGCTGAAGAGGGACTTGTCAGAGGAAATTACTTTGGCCCAGTCATCTTTGGTCAAGTCTTTGTATGTAAGACAAAAGTATAGACGATCTCTGGTGTTTTTCTTGCTCAGGGGCTTCTTTGCAGGCCTCCCTGACACCAGACCATTCTCTAAGAGACACCTTCACTCCAACTTCTTTCCATTGCTGCAGTAAGTGGACACTGCTGGCTGTCCTGTCTCTTAAACTTGGACGGCATATGTGGCGACTCTGACATGCAATGCTGACTTTGGCGCCCAAACCAGGTGGCAGCTTTACAGCTTTGTCTTCTTATATTTATGGACAATCCTAGATGCTGTTCTTTGGCTGGCATAACCTCTGCTGGCTATCTGACGACTGCTAAAACCTTCCTTATGAAGTGCGATGATGGCTGAGCATGTTTCCAAGGAGGTCTGGCTCTTCCCCACGGCTATATATAAAAATTAAGCTTTTATAGCATAAATCTACTCGCTACTTCTAATTGAGTAATACAAGTCAAGATTTTTTATGTCTTTTTGGAAATCGTGTGCTTTCATGTTAGATTTAGATGTCACATTTTTCCATTTTGTCAGTTATGTAAAACTACAACATGGCATGTAATTTAACATGTCAATGTAACATTATTCAGCAGGTTTTACTTGAAAGCAAAATTAGATAATTCTAGGGCGATGCTAAACTTTTGGCTATGGTTTGTGCTGGTAGATAGTGCTAGTGTTGATAGATAGTCTAATTTAACCTGCAATAAAGAAAAAAAAAACAGTCTATGATGTACATTTTATTTCGAAGAACAATTCCAACTAGCATCCTAAGTACAACCTCCTGAAGCCTCCCTTTTGTAAGTTTCTATTGTTTATGAAGCAATACGTATTTTTTCTAAGTATTTATTCATGAAACACTACAAAACACATACGTCCCTGCGTCATTACACATACTCAGACAGTTGACTGGAAATGTACTGTAGTGGAGACGTATCTGTTACGCAGCAGACTAAGAGAAGGCAACACAGGATGCAGCTCAAAGCAGTTAAAACGTAAGGTTGCCATTGCAACCCCGGTTCCCTGAAAGAGAAAATAGCCATCAACAAATGGGTATTGTCGTCAGGTGATAGGATTATGGTGAGCTTAATATAAAAGCTGCCTTTAGGCCTCCATAGCTCTGATGTCAGTGCCCCGTGAGGCGGCACTTCTGCAGGTTCATCCTGAGACCCCCTGCTGGAGGTGGTCTGTGACCAACGCCGTATGTTGCAGCCAGTCTTCTAGATAATTCATCAGTCGAACACCCTGAATCGGCAGGGGGGCCAAAATGGCGTCCATACACTTGGAAAAGGTGTGAGGAGAAAGGGACAGGCTGAAGGAGAGTACACAGTACTAGTAGAACCTTCCCTGAAACGCGAAGCGAAGGTATTTCCAGTGCCCGGGCCTGATGGGTATGTGAAAGTTTGCATCCTTCAGGTCCATGGTGGTAAACCAATTGCCCGGCCGAATGGCCTGGATGACGTGGCAGTGCGTAAGCGTCTTGAAATGTAACACCTGAAGGTGTTTGTTCAGAAGTCTCAGAACCCAACGTCCTTCTTGGGCACTAGGAAGTACTTTGAATAGAACCCCTCCCTGCAAGAGGAGGGATCTACTTCGCGAATGGCATGCTTCAAGATAAGCGCCAGGATTTCTGTGTTGAGAGTCGCATGTTGGGGCGGGTCCTTCACTGCAGTTACTATCACCCCTCGAAAGGGGGGTGGTTTTAACTGGAACTGAAGGCTGTAACCAGCCCGCATAGTCTTGAGCACCCAACTGTCATTGGTGCTGGTTTGTCAGTATAGTAACTGGGAGACAGGGGTTGAAGGCTGCTGCAGCCCTTCAGGGATGCTGAGCCTTAGGCCGCGTGGGAGGCGCACTCACTGGACCCTTGCAGGCGCAGTCGCGGGACCCTTGGGTCGATGGTGATTGCCGTCCCCTCTAGGGCACCAGTTACCCCTCTTTGCAGGCCGACCGCGCAGCGAGGCAGGTGCTGCTGGGCGTGCCGTTAGAGCACCTTCCGTGGAAACAGCTGGGCATACTGCCTTGATGCCTCCCTGGTCTTCAGAGTCCTCTGAAGCATCTCCTCCACTGCGGGGCCAAAAGCATGGCTAGGAGTGATAAGGGCATCCAAGAGAGAGGACTTGTCCTGCACCTGAACTCTAGCCTGGGAAAGCCAGAGTTGTCATCTGGTGACCACCAGTGCCACAAGGCATCGGCCCTCCGCTCTGGCCATCTGGTGACTGCCTCAGAGACCTGGTTCAGCTCTTGTCTCTGAGCCGCCTTGACCATATCAAGGAGCTCCTTAATAAGGATGGCCTGATAGACAGAGAGCATGCTCGACACATTGGAAAGCCGGGCAGCTTGGGAGCAAGCAGAATATGCCTTCTTGAGGTACATCTCTGTTGTTCGACACTGTCTGTTCGGACATTGTAGGTCCTTGGCTGCCAAGCCAGCATCCTCCGCTCCCTGCATGGAAGAAAAAATCAGAGACAGTGTACTAGGTGCTAACGCTGGGTTGGACCAGGAAGACTGGACTTCCCTGACAAAGTCGGGGAAAGGGGGCAGTGACCTGTCATGCACTGGCTTGACCGAGGGGAACCAGGAGCCCTGGGGCTCCATGTCCCTGGGCCATGCCACCCCTAGGCGTTGAGCACCTTGCTCAACCAGAGCCTCAAATGCTGGCCTGGAGATGCCTCCAGGTCCTGCTGCAGCTCGATTAAAATTTAAATCGGGAGATCTAAGCTAACACATAGGGAAAAAACCCTGGTTCTCTGAAAGAGAAAATAGCCATCAACAAATGGGTATCGTCGTCAGGTTCTAGGATTATGCTGAGCTTAATATAAAAGCTAAAGCTGCCTTTATGCCTCCGTAGCTCTGATGTCAGCACCCCGCCCCTCGGGTGCTGAATGACTATGCAGGGGGTCCAGAATGGCGTCCATGCACTTGGAAAAGGTACGAGGAGCAAGGGACAGGCCGAAGCGGGGTATGTAATACTCATAGAACCTGCCCTGAAACGTGTGTTTACAGTGCCCGGGCGTGATGGGTATGTGAAAGTATGCATCCTTCAGGTCCACAGTGGTAAACCAATCGCCCGGCCGAATGGCCTGGACGACAAAGCGGTGCATGAGCATGTTGAAACGTACCACCTGAAAGTGTTTGTTCAGAAATGCGATGGGCAAGGGTGCATGAATGTGCACGGGGCATGGGTGTGCATGGGGCACAGTGCAAGGGTGTGCACGGGGTGCACACATGCACGTGTCTCTGCGAGGGTGTGGTGAAACACACTTGGGGAATAATCCCTCAGAAAACCCGATTAAAATTTAGATCGAGAGATCTAAGCTAACACACAGGGAAAAAAAAACTCTGTGCAGATGGTGTCTGGAGCAGGCTACGGTCTAATAAAGACCGCGGGTGAGTGTCTAGCAGGCTATAGTCTAATAAAGACCGCTGCTGTAGTGTTCCATCTGGCCCAGGGCCAACACACACACACCTCATGTTTCTCTCTGAAAGAAAGAAAACAAAATGTTAGTACAAGTAATAAAATAATAACAATAAACTCTTAAATAATAACAAGTGAGACAGACTCGAAGAGTCAGCAAGCTGAAAAGAGCGAGAACGCACACCAAATAAGAGAGCTAAAAGCTGGCGCCAAAAACCAACCGAGCCCGGTGATTTTGCTGCCCGCGCTCAGCGAACGTAAAACTACAGATTCAGTGAAATAAACCCGGGGAAGGGGCAGCCGCAAGCTTCTCGTGCACAATTAAGGCAACGGAGGGTACAGACACTGAATTAAATAATAAAAGAGAGTTGTAAGAACAACCGTGTAGTTACATGCAATCCTGATTAAGGCTGAAAGCAAAAGAGGGTGAGCTTCCTACGCTCTGCATAGTCATTCAGCATCGGAGGGGCAGGGCACTGAGGTCAGAGCTATGGAGGCCTAAAGGCAGCTTTTATATTAAGCTCAGCATAATCCCATCACCTGACAGCGATACCCATTAGTTGATGGCTATTTTCGAATTGAAAGAGAACTGCTATTTTTATTTAAACAGGAATGGCAGCCAAATGGACGCTCTTTTTAGCAACAAGATACATAGCTCAGTTAGGCAGTGCCAACCACAGAACACGCTGTCCTTACAACGGTACCACTAAATGTTCCTGTCTCTGATTGGTTATCATTTCTTTTGTGATTATTAGGAGAGGGTCTGACTTTTGGATTTGGGATTGCTAGTCATTAGGAGATGACGGTGTAAATGTGTAGATTTCATACCAAATGGTGTCACTCCTTTGTAGGACAGGATTGTACACCTTTGTAAACAGTGCACACAGGACAACCCCAAGTTGCTTGTCAAACACGATTGACTGGGAAACAGCTGCACTGTGTACGTGAAACCCAAGGTAGTGCCTCAGGCAGGGTAAAGCATACAAACAGACAGGTACCATATGTTCCTGACCACTTTTGGCTTGTGTTAAATCACGTCGTTTGTGTCTCCGACAAGTTCAATGTTTCACCCCATACAGTCCCCATTTCGGCGTTTGTCGCCAGAAACGGCGCTACATTTGAACATTTCCACTTCTACCACAGGGATGATCAAGTTACACAGCAAAAAAACAAAAAAAAAACACACAACAAATCTTCTAATTATTACAATTAGGTCTGAAATAAACAATGGGCTTTTTCAACACAATAACTGTTTGAATGATGTCCTACTATGTAACACTGTTTACAGTCAAGGCTTGACAATTAACAGCCCTTCTTTTATATACTATGGCTTTTACTTATGTCTCCAGTACTCATACTACTATTCGTGGAATTTCCCTACGCAAAGATTTGACCGTATCTGCGCTGAACTTGCGGCTTAGTGTAAGCATTGCGACCAAATTACAGTACACGTACAACATAAATTGGTTTACGTGTTTACTTTATTAAGCCTATATTAACACGGGTATTCAAGGGAATAATGTTAAACATCAATTTACGTAAAGATTGACTCCTTGGTAATTTGATTGTTCTAGTCACTTCTGATTCCAAGACAACATGATGTACACAAAGCTGAAGTTAACAGAGACGCCACTCACTGGCGAGGTTGGTAAGTACAGTAAAGCCTGGCTACCGAACCCGACGGGACCCAATATGTGATGAGTTCAGGTCAGGTCGGCTGTATATTCTGTGTCAAGCACTCGGACTCTGGTCGGGTCGGGTCGGGTCGGGTCGGCGCAGTGTTCTATAAATACATGCATTATTACATTTTAGCGAGTGTTTTTTCCTTCTTACAAATGCAAATGCCTCCTAAAATTACTTCTGATTTGTCATGGATTCCACGCGAGCAAAGCTTTCTCGTGTTTATGCTGTAAAACATACAGCCAAAAAGTGAATCTACATTATTAAGTATGTTTAGCAGTGGAAAGTTCTGTCGCTGGAAAGGATAAATATTCTGTTTGGAAACATTTCGACGTTGTTGTTTTCCGCGATAGTAAAAGTTAAAGTGGATTTGTATAGTGCAAATCTTGCAAACTTTTACTTAATGACAGCAAAAATACAGGAAATTCATCTTTGCAGCGACACACTGAAAACGGACTCACTCGCCCTGCAGCTAGGCCAAGTCAGTCGTACAAGGCAATTATGTGGTTTGAGAAACTATATTGTTTTCACCAGTTTTAGTGTCCTCCAGTGGAAACGTTGTTGTTAAAAGTCTGGTGTGATATAATGACAAGTCATCGACATATAATTTGATGTTGACCGTTAACGTTGCTGTTTTTAGCTAGGTTTATCCAAACATGATGCCTCATGTCTGTATCAGACACTACCAAGTAAAATGTTCATCTAACTGGATGCTTCGCTGAAAGTATTTGTTTTCTTTTAAATGTGCTTTTTGACTCGAAATATGCGTGTTTTTTATTTGTATTTCAGTAGTATATTTGATGTTATTTATGGCGATACTGGGGTTTGAAAAAAATTGAAAGGTCTCGGGTCGGGTTCAGATTGGCCGTGGTCGGGTCGGGTTTTATTTTTATACCCGAGTTTGTACAGATATACACAAACATGTAAAGTATTTCTTATGTAGTTATTTTGTAAAAATCATTTTATGTTTACCAATTTCAAAACTGATTCGTACAATAATAGTTTTTATTATGCATCTGATACATAGCTCAAAATTTGAAAAAGGAAAACTACAGTGTAGCAAGATAAACAAAAAAAAGAGGTAATGTAGGTAAACAAAAATGTGAATAATTGATTTAAAAAAAAAAAAAAACTCAACGATATCAGGGCTTTTCGGACTGGAAGTCCTCCATCAGTTGGATGGAAAAAGCAGTGCGGTAAACAAGCTGTTATCTTTCAAAAGAAACGTTCCCGAGGATGGTGACACGAGGACTTGAGCATGGAACGCTTATTCCAGCAGCTTCCAAAGTGCATAATTTGAAAATGTATTCGAGTTCTTTTTGCTTATTGACTGCATTTGTCACATAGCAACTTACCATGTGGGAAACTTGTTTATAGTTATACAAGTGAGTAAAGGAATTGCAAATATTTGATTAACATATGAATAGCTTGCGCCATCTCTCATTTCAACACTAACAATTTCAATACAACTCTGTCTTTCATTTGGTCTGGAGATAAGTTAACATGATTAGTAACCTGTTAATAAGGTAAGTGGCATGTTTTTTCAAAGCCTTCAAAATCTTGATTGTGTAACTACCAACAAAAATCAACGAATCAAACAAGGAATTTACATTCAATGTATATACAAGATATTCAAGAGCAACTTGGTCGTGAAATATTACTGTGATCTTAACTAATGTATTCTTATTGTAGTTTAGATGAACGTATCATTTTCTGTTTAAATAATCGATGTGAATTTTTAAACTCCGGTTGTGGACTGTCAGATTTGTGTCTAACCACCAAATACCAAACCACAAACCAGTCCCATTGTAACACTCTATCTGTAAGAAATAACATCTGCGGTATTTGTTATATCCACTAGGGGCAGAGTGTTGCGCTGGGTGGACCGGTTTCACTCTGGGGTTCAAGCTATATAAGTTTAAAATTGGAGCAAATTATAGGTTGGTGTAAACGATAGAGTAAAGGATTTGAAAAGATCTCCCATAACTGCCAGTGTCACCGCTAAATGACACATCTCAGCAATACTGTTTCTAAGACAGGTAGGGTCAGTTACAGACATATATATCTTTTTAAAAGTCTGTTGTAATGTAATAAGTTGATATTAAATAAATTACTGTTGACTGTTAATTGCTTTACAGTATAAAACCGTTTCATGCAAACAAGTCTTTATTTAAAAAAAAAAAATAAAACATTCTTTGAAACATCCATACATTAAAGCTTTGTAAAAGGCCAATAATCTGCGTTTAACTTGCACTTTTGTGGAATATAAAATGTTGAGCTCTAGAAATACTACAAATGACAGCAGTAGCAGAGAACATTTGTGAAAATATTTCAAATAAATACTTATTACACGAGCAGAGATGAAGAAAAAACAGTGAGATTTGATCAACAGTAAGACAATAATGGCGTGGAGTGGAAATTATGACCAATGAAATAATAAACGGAGAAACAAAAAGTAACAAACTGCTATCTCCATCATGGAGTCCTGTATATATCAAATGGCACAACTGAATTATGATCTCACAGTTACAGTGAGAGTGCAGCTCCCTATGGCCCTTATCCAAGAAGATCAGGTGCCACACTAATTACCTCTTGGAGTATTATTATTATTTCAGCTGGAATTGGACCTTTATCAAAACAGGTGTGTTAACTGTAGATACATTCAATACAGTAGTTTTACAACAAAAAGTTACAAAAGATAACATAACACACATAATTAACATAAATAACATAATTGTAATAATTTAAACACTAAACAGTCCCGATTTATTTTGTACAGTTGTCATGAAACCCCACTCCATTTATGATCAGATTAACCTCAATATCAATTTACAACATACTTTTTGAGGCAAAGGAATATAAATAAACCGAGGAAGGGAATATGTACCCAAGGCTCTTCTTTGGGTTAAGAAGTGTCACTGTTTTATGTATCATCGTTTTACAGTGTATGCTTTTATTGAAGGGAATGTCAGCTGCAGATAAGTCTTATTATATTGGTCTGCTTCAGGACACCTCAACTTTGAACGATGGCTTCCGAAGTAAAGACAGCTATGGAGAGGATTGGCCTCTTCAGTGAGCCAACCTATATCACTATTGGGGACAAATACACGTCTCTTTACAACAGTAAGTTAACACTATTTTTAATGTTGACTTGATAATTTACTAAATCATATACTACCACAAATGTAAATAAATAACTTCTATGTTATTTTTTCAAGTCTTTAGTTTTATAAATATAATATATGCAGTTGGATTTTTATAAAACGGTATTAGACTGTTGTGAGATATTTCAAAATGTAGAAACTTTGAAGGCATATAGTCTTTGCAGCTTGCATTAAAAATAAAAAAGGTAAGAACAGAAAAATCACCTTACTTTCTTTATATAACAGGGTATGCATACCTGGGTTATACAAAAGTATAAATTATAAAGAACACTGGGCCTCCCATGAACCCAGTCTTGAGTTACAATAACTCAGAAACAAAACGACTAGTCATTCAATTGAAGGTCCTCTGACGTGTTTTCAATTTTTGTAACAGTAACCTAGATTTTTCCCATTTTAAAAATAGCAGTCAATTGAAGAGCGGAGAAACATCTTAGAAATGATGGCCCTTAATCTTTTTACAGTATATTTATATGAAAACATTCACCATTAAAGCTGTATAGCTCTCAGTTCCTTAACTTATTGCATTTTCTCTTTAAGGACCTTTCAATGACGCAGCATCCAAAAACAAGCAAATGTTGCCTGGAGGCTCGAAGGTGAGGTCAGCCCTTCAAGAGGGTTACTTTGATTCTCAGTTTAAGAGAGTCTTTGAAAAAGAAGCCTATTCTGACCCTGTCAAATTAAGGAGACAATTCAAGATGCAGCAGTCAAAGAAGAATCTAGGAAAACCCTTTTATCCCAGCAATGGGGAAAAAAAGCCGTAAGATAATATATTTGTTTAATCAGTTTTACACTTTTTTTGATATTTTTATTAGAATCTGATATTTTAGGCTCAACTGGAGTCTGACAAACAATTTGTTGTCTTTTTTTTTTGCGTTGCTCCGGTATGATGAATTACAATTGCTACAGCTTAATTATATTTATAAACACCAAATCAAATCTATAATCACATAAATAATACTAAAAGAACCAGATGTGAAAGTAAAAAGAAAAATATTCTTCTGCTTGAAGGACACAAAACTACTGTATTACTTTCATGGATCAATCATGACCTCTAGTGGTTGATATTTGTCAGTGCAATTTTTATGTACCCATAGTAGGTGTCTATGATATGTTATTTATAGTATTGTTTTATATTTTGTAAGTAGAAGTTATAGTGATCAAAACAACACATCGACAGAATAGAAAACAAGATATGATTCAAGCATGAAAACATATAATATAGCCTATAAAAACACAGATGAGGCTTAGTTTGATTGTCTCACCTTTATAAAACGTTCTCCACAAATCCTAATTTTTTAGGTCAGGAGCCGGCAGCTACTATGGGACACTTAGTGCTCCCATTCAAGCAATGAGTGCACTACAAGCACCCAAAAAACCTTACAAATCGCCAGGAAAGAATGTTTTAACAAACCCTCCAAAGCACGGAACTGGATACGGGTAAGAACTACTTAATATTTAGTTTAAGTTTGCCTTTCTTAAAGCTGATATGTGTTCTTGACTGATGTTTTAAATATTTTTGTAGATATCACAATTTAACTTTGTCAAAACCGTACCCGTACACTTCAGACCCATATGACAGAGAAAAAGAAATGAGAACGGTAAGACTGGGATATTAGGCTGTTATAGGCAAAAACAATGATAATCATGAATATGCATTTTTAGTTTAATGATCAATTCATCTAAAATAGGATGTATTAGGATGTATGACAAAATAGTGACATTTGAAAATAAAGAATCATCTTTGGAGATATTAAAGTTTTAAAAGATTCAGACAAAAAGAAATCTATCCAAATTCTTTATGTTTATATCGTTTCCACATTGTAAGTTTAGAAAAAGCAAACAAATACAAAGGGAATCCGTACTGAAGACATAAATGAAGTATGTTTTCTTACAAGGCTGTGTTTTCTGCACAACCATGCTAAAAGATAAGAACCATATCCACTACCCTTTCATCCTAACTGAATGTTGTTTTTGGGGCAGTTTTTAGTCCTGAAGAACATGCAATAATAATTTACATTTATAGTACAAAAAGGATACCACAGTCAGCTAAAAGTCACCTGGACACTCAATCTAAAGCTAATATTTCAATCTAAAGTTAATCAATTGTGTTTTTGGTTTTCACTGGTAACTTAATTGATTGGTGGCATGGGGTTTTCAATAGTTTTTATTTCATTTTTAGTGACTCTGTGGTTTGACTTCAGGTACGTTTTTTGGAATTTCCACGCATTAAGAATATATGGTAACCAAAATACAACATTTACTCACAATAGCCGGTAACAGTTGGCATGCACTGTGTTTCACAGACATACAATTCATCACACAGAAACTCGCTCAGAGGTGGAACGTTTTTCATAAACCTCCATCCAAAAGATCTATTTGATTGCAATCCCTACAAACTTGACAAGCCTTTGCCACCTGTAAAGAAAAATGGAGGGAAAAAGCCTGCTGTTGTACCATTTAAACCAAGTTCACCACCGAAGAAGGTAAGCATTTGAATTGAAGTATTTTTTACAGGTAATGTTTAGGTGCATGAAATGTGAAAAAAAGTTAAATGTCCATCTTCAACATCATTGCGTGTGTTTTAGAGCTCTTTTTTTTACAGAAAAGATCAAATACTTAACAAACCCAGGACTGGAAGACTCAAAAAGCTGTCTAGCAAGGATGAGCAATACTTGAAGATAATATCCTTAAGGAATAGAAAGAAGACAAACGTTGAATTGACAACAGAACTGGCAGAAGGCACAGGTGTCGTTGTCCATCCATCAACAGACCAAAACACCTTTGACCATTGTTCCATAGTCCAATTTCTGTGTTCTTGTGCATATTTTAGCCTTTTAGTCTTGTTCCCCTTTCTTAAAAGAGGCATTCTTACTGCAACACATCCTTTAAGTCCTGATTTCAAGAGTGACCTTTGTACTGTTGATTTGATGGATGACACCTGTGCTTCTGCCATTTCTGTTGTCAATTCATTGCTTGTCTTCTTTCTATTCCTTAAGGATATTATCTTCTCCTTGTTAGACAGCTTTTTGGGTCTTCCAGTCCTGAGTTAGTGAATTACAGATGATGTTTCTCTGTACTTGTTGATTGTGCTTTGGATACCACACCTTGAAAATTGAGTGATGTGAGCTATTTCACTCAGAGTTTTTTCTTCTTTATGTAAGTCAAGGTTGTCATAATAGTAGAAAACACTAATGGAGGCTTTGAGTAAATTGTTGATGCTCATAATGCATCAGAGCAGAAAAATGCAACATGTGTAAGACTTTTGCACAACAGTGTATCTCTTGAATCTTTTTTTTTTTTTACTTGTTTCAGATTGGTGGCATGAAAGCAGGAACCTTTGAAGTGTATCCTTCCCATTCGGCAGACCCCTTTACAGTGAAAACAACAAAGGCTATCACTAAAAACGAGAAAGGAAGGATATTCCAACCATCCCCTGGACCAAAAAGCAGGCCTGTAAAAAGTGTTGTTATTGCCAATATCATGAAGTAAGTATACTTTAGTTTGCTACAATAAGAGGATGCATGCTATAGGAGGGAATAATCGCCTTACGAATGGATTGAGATTTTAAATATTTCTAATATTATTTTTATACCAAAACCCTTTATCATTTGTTCTTTTGTTCAAATTTTTTCTGCAGTAACCTTGATGTTTCTGTCTGTCTGTCATGTTAACTCAGTCTTTGCTGTGCTGTTATGTGAGCCTTTATAAACAGTGTTATTGCAGTCCATACCGATTCAGAATAGAAGTCAGTGGGCAGTTAACTTCACTGTTATATTTACTAGGGCTGTTAAATGATTAAAATAATTAATTGAGATTAATCGCATGACTTTCTGTAGTTAATTGCGATTAATCGCTATTTCTGAATGTGCTCAAATTTGGCCCTAAATAAACAATTTTCCATTTAAAAAGCAGTGTGTTATGTTAAAGGCATACTGTGTTTTATTGTAAGTCAAAGAAACACAAAATAATCTGTGTCACAGAGTTTTAAAGCATTTATTTTAGAACCAAAGTTCACTGTAATTTACAGCTTTTCATGCCCCCAATTTTAATAGGTCTACTTCCTGAGTGATGTTTTCAAAGTTAGAACACACGTGTGCTTGTTGTCCTCTACAGTTGAAATCCCCAACATATGTATATTTCCACATACTGGGGTATGCAAACTTTTGGCGACATCACATCTCTCTCTCTCTCTCACACACACACACACACACACACACACACACACACAACACACACACACACACACACACACACACACACACACACACACACACTGTTGAAGCAATTCCAAATGAGGTATAGGAAAAATGGCTCTATGAATACCAAGAACAAAGAGCTTTTAAACATTCCAAAGAACATAAACCTGCCAGCCACTATTCACTTGTATCCTCCTATTCCTTTCCACTGAGCCAGTTACTAAGACAAACAAGCCTGTTGACATTTTCACCTGATAAAGCTGCTCTCTTCTACTGGACAATATGCCCAGATAGAGAAAACAACCTCTCACAAGGTACTGATGTGGCAGGCGTTGCCAGGTACCTGCGTGCAATGGGGGCCAGCCTGTTGTGTGCCCCTGCATGCTGTGACCACCACTGCAGTGGACAGTCCTCCATGTTGATGCAGGGCTCTGCTTTGTAACGCTCCACACAGCTCTCAATGGACTCCTGATCTTCATCGGACTCAGACTCTGAACACAAGAAGAGGGCTGCTTTATTCTTTGGTGGCTGTGACTCTGTTGCTTCGATGGGTTGCTGTGCAGGCATCTCTTCCTTCAGCAAGTCGTTGACCATAGCCCACACCTCGCCCCTCTCAGCTCTGGGAAGGCACTTCAGGTCCTTGAACCTTGGGTCGAGTGCTGTGGCGATCTTCAGCCATGTGATATTGGTGTTTTCCTTGCGTTTCTCCACGTCTGTTGTGAATGTTGTCTTGAATCTTACCACGTAGGCAGGGTCATCATCTGAGCTCTCCATCACCCGAGAGAGGTGGCACAAAGCAGGCAACACCACTGAACAGGAAATGTACTTCTCTCCTCCCAGGAGTTCAGTCAGGTACCTGCAGTGGAAGATAATTAAATCACTTCTGTCAATTGTGAGAGGCTTGTTGCACAAGGAAACACACAAATACGTGCGTGCGCTCTGTCTCTCTCTCTTTCACCCACCCACCCACACACACCTCTGTCTCTCACACACACACCCTCTCTGTCTCTCACTCACACACACCTCTCTCTCTCACATGCACGCACACACACACACCTCCTCTCTCACGCTCTCTCACTCACTCACACACACACACACACACACACACACACCACACACACACACACCCTCACTCATTCTCTCACACACACACTTAGTATAACTGTATGATAAAAGCTGCAGGGCTCCAGTAGTGCCTCCAGCTTCAGCAGTTTCTCCAGTTCAGCTGTGGTTGGCATGGCGATGTTGGTTTTTTGTTGTGCCAGAGCATCCCTCAGTGGTTGTTGGTTTCTTTGCACTCGTTTGATCATTTCCAGGGTGGAATTCCATCTTGTTGCGACGTCTTGTGCAAGTGACTCCTTCTTTTGCCCATGTGCAACTTGCTGTTCTAGCTCTGAAGCGTTTGGTGGACTGTGTTTGAAATGCCTAACTACTTTTCTGCATTTGGCTAGGGTATTGTCAAACCTGCTGTTCTGTAGGGACACTGTGACTGACCTTTGCAGACTGTGCGCGGTGCAAGGCAGGTGTTCAAAAGGCAGGTGTCTCGCAGCTGCAATCATGTTCCGTGCACTGTCTATTCCAAGTGTGGTAACTTTCTGTTCAATGTTCCACTGCTTTGCTACATCCATGAAATGCTCAGCACACGTTTCAGCATAGTGCCTCTCTTCTGTTTTCATGACGGTCAAAACGTATGAATGCAGTTTCCAATTGTCATCGATGTAGTGCGCTGTAACCCCGAGGAAGTTGTGGTTACTCATCGATGTCCAGTGGTCTCCAATGAGGGCAACAGCCTGTGTATTTTTCAACTCCTGCACTTTCTTAGCCCTCTCATTTTCGTACAGCTTGTGTATCCTCGTAACGATGGTGGCTATCGATGGTAATTCATATGTTGAGTCGTTCGATGCAATCCGAATGATGTCCGTCAGGCCGTCATCTTCCACAACGTTAACTGGCTTGCAAGCTGCAGCTATCCACTTCGTTATTGCGTTTTTTAGCTTGCTTCTCGTTGACTTGTCCATTTGCCTCCTGCATTGCTAGCCCTCTCACTACTGCTGTCGGCGTCAGCTCTGTGTTTTGCTTGTAAATGATACTTCAGACTCGATGTATTTCGGTGATATACAAATTCACCCTTACAGTAGCTGCAAATAACTTTGCTTTTATCCAAAGACCCATCTGTAAGGGTTTTGTAATAAAACTGGCCGTATAAAAGCCCTTTAGCAGCTTTCTCCATCATTCAAGCTTATTTCGTCAGCAAAGCTATATCTAAATTCAAGCAGACAATTGACAAACAAGCGTGAAAGCATGGAGTTGTATTTTAACTATGGATGGTTCTAAGGCTCCAAAAAAAAAAAAAAGTGATAATTGCGACAAAAAAATTAACACTGTTAAGCATTTGAAATTAATCACATGCATTAACTTTGACAGCCCTAATATTTACTGATAATGTAAATAAATAAAATACTGATTTGTGTACGATGCCAGTGAATACTTAAATAATGAATGTTACAGATTAAAGATCTTTAGTTATTCTTTAAAATAACCAGGCCCTGACTCTGTGCTTGGTTAGGGAGCAGCTTGTTGCAGGCAATTTAAGTGCGTCTTAAACTTATTTTTAGAAAGTGTCTGAAAGCAGATAAAATCTCACAGTAGCACACAAAGGGATGGCTATTCTTACGAGGACAAGTGTCATGTTCTGTTCTTAACCAAAATGTGGACCTGTTCTTTCCTCACAACACCAATACATTGGCTTTTAGCACACATATATTATTTTGGTCTTCTAAACAGAGGAAGAATACTATGCAATTAACTTTTTTATATTTATATTTTATTAGTATGTTCTATTTACCCTCAGTGCCAGTGTCGTAGGGAATTAGTAGACCGGGGAAAAAGTGGATCACGCAAGCGCAGTAAGGCAAAAGGAAGGCGCAGCAGTTTGATTAAATGGGAGGTTAACTACACAAATCAGCATTTTCTATCTGGTTATTTTATTCGTGTGGTAATGTATTCACACAACACTTTATTTTTTATTTATTTATTTTCAATCTGTAAAATATATGTGCGATGCAAAGTGTTCAGATATACTGTAACTTACGTCTCTCTTTATACTAGGCCTAATGTTAAACGCTTGTCAGCTTTTTTCTGCCTGTAAAAATGTTGTTGTTAATTAGATGTAGTTGATGTGTGATTGCACAGATTTATTTACTGTATATGTGGCAGGAAATGGCAATGACGTCAGACCAGAAAAAGGAAGCACACACAGGTCAGGTAACTGCAGTTTACAGGTGTGGCGTGCGTCATTTATTAAAGAACAAAAATAAATAAAATGTTTAAACAGAAAACACTGCTGACAGAGCGAAAATAAATAATTAAACAAAACAAATCTCGAACACAAAATAAACGCTAAGGTCAGGCTGAGCGATCGCCTTCATTGACCCTTAGTTCTTTATAAATTAATCGCTCATCTCGCTCCTCCTCTAAACACCCCATCTAGAGCAGGAAGAGCTGCAAGCTTAAATACCGTGGCCGAGGGGTTTAACTAGTTTTTAGTTATTCTATTACCCCTCGGCCACAATCTGCACGAGTTCATTAATTTGTGTGACTGCTGGCTAGTTTAACAACGCACTAGCCGACAGCCACACATTAACAAGGTTTTTAATGTGGATGGGGCTTCCCATCCGTGCTACAAAACATATACAAAACAATGACACACATTTTCAAAACAAAACACACGGCGTTCGCCAACATTTATATAAATAAATATAATACACGATATGAAAAACAAATAAACAAATACAAAATAACACAGGGGCGGAGGTGGAGACCCCGTTCTAAAAATAAATACTGTACAGGGCTGCTCGCCCTGTTACAGTATATTAAAAGGATTTGCACGTCAAAATGTTGTCAATCTTTAATCGAAATTAAAATGTTTTAGCAATATATTCTAATGACATACAATCATACAGTGTTATTGTAGTATTGCAAGGTCTACTATTGTTTTGTCAGTAGGCCTAGCGTTTACTATCACAGTTTACAAAGACGAAACTTTAACGTCCGAACTAAAAAAGACATCAAACATGATAGCTAAATTAGCAAATGCGGTTCGTTTTTTCTTTTGTTTGAGTAGGAACAGGAGTTTTTTCATACAGCCTATGTACCTAGGTTGGAAAATAAAAATTTGTATGTCTGTAAAAATAAATGAAAGAACAAAGAGCATAATAAATAATACAAGTGCATCAGTGATTGCTGTGCATCGTGGCCTAAGTTAGTAACCGCAGCATGGAGCTCAGTTTTGTCCATGACTGAAAATCGTGCTGTAACTTTTTGATCCCTCGCATACCTATCCTTACAATACAGCTTACACGTTAAATATGTAACAAAAACATCTCAACTTGCTATAACGTTTGTAAACCAACAGACATATAAATGACACTTACAAAGTTAATTTTAAATGATTTATTTTTAGTTAATATATCAGATCAGCTTATTCTCTGGGCTCGATATACTAATTCCCCAGATGTAGTACTAGTAGACATAAACCTTAGAAACAGTGGAACCTCCCCTTTAAATTCTAGATGGCGATCCACTTTTTCCCTGGTCTACTTACTCCCCAGGACACCTAATAGCTACACAATTTAGTTTTTCTTACATGTGTCAAATTTTAAATGATATACTGTGGGTTTTTCTTTAGGACTGTTACCCCTGCTAATGCACTTACAAAGAGTAATGACATATTGATCAACTGGACCCAGCCACATGACAGATCTTATCAACAAAGGTTCTATGTTGTATAACAGGCTTCCACGTGTACCTTACTATTACAGTAACTACTGTAGAATAAATAGACAAAAATGCATGGGTATTTCTTGGCATCTTCTTGATAATAAATCATTTCTGTATGTGTTTCATATTTAATACATTCATTAAGTGAGAATGGGAGTGTGATAGGTAGAATCAAGGCCAAGGCTGGTGAATGGTAGGAAGTAGGCCCAGGGTCAGGAAGCTGCAGTTAAAGTGCTGTTACGCACATTTATTGAAAACAACAGCAAAGAAACATAAGAACAAGGGCCAAAATAAAAGGGCACCAACAAAAACACACTTGACAGTCAGGCTGGGCATTCGCCCTCACTCGTGGTTCTCTCTCCTAAAGTACTTTACCAAACAAAGGACTTGGCTTCCTTTATATAGCATGTGCCTGGGACTTCATTGAGGATCAGTTATTTAATTAAAACACAGCCACATTCCACACGTGTATTTGTAATGGATGGAATTAACCCCATCCCTGCCAAACTTAAATACAAAATGCACACTATTTACATGTGCAGGGCTTCCACCCAATCACATACCTCCCCTTATGTGTGCAGTACACATGGCCACAACCAGCCACCTCCTCACCCCCTTGAAACACCAACCCCCTCCCACACTGTCCATCCTTCCCCCTCTGGATTCTTGTAGGTGGGTTGGAGGGGGGGGTTAGTCACAACTCAGGTGCTGCCCCCTGCAGACCAAGAAATCAGCGACAGGGGACCCAGGTGTCAGGAGCGCAGGTTGATAATTGGGCGGGTGCAACAGCCGGCAGAGGTGAGCCCTGGTGACCGTAGAGCGACGTCTAGGCCACCAGGGTGAGCGGAGTAAGTGACCCAGGAGCTAGGCTCAACGACTAGAGGTCAGGACACAAATGCTGGGTGTCTGGGAGCCTGGGCCCAGGGCTCTGAACCCTAGGCAAAGGGTTGGTACACAGGGGTGGTGGTTGGGGTTCGGGTGCCCGAACTCCCTGAATGCAAAACCTAATAATGGACAATAATCATTTTATTGTTTATTTTTCTATTGTTTACAATTACAATGACTTATTGCGAAATAATATATATATAATTATATATATATTATATATATATATAATATATTATATATATATTCTATTTTTTTTTATTGGAGTGGATTTTGTATTGTTCCTTATTGAAGTATTTCTTATTAAAAAAATATTCTATCTAAATTAATTAATTTTTAGAATCTTTACATGTATATATTTGTTAATAGTGTTGATCGATTCTTGTGCACACAGGGTTTTTTTTTTTTTCAATCAGTGTAATATCCTGCCCTGTTCAGCTGCTTTTCCACAATTGTATTAGCATATCGAAAATGAAAAGTTAAAATGAGACATATCACAACTGTTACTGTATATTTTATAAACATTTTAATTTGAAATGGGGCACAGGTGCCTAACTTTGTTTGAAAGGGGGCGGGGGGGGGGGAGCAAAGGTAAAGAAGAACTGCAAAGGGAAGCAAGGCAACATTTCTTTTGCTAAGAGGCTCTGGGAACCTAGTAATTTTTTTTTTTACTGTTCAGTCTTTTTCAAGCTACTGTTTTTGTACAAACACAACTACTTCCAGTGGCATATCTGCACAGTGCTGTACAGTACCTATAATTCCAACATGCAGCTTATTAAAGTGCCAAACAAACACAAACAATAACATGTATAACATGCTATAATAGGGCTTGTTTATTGATAGATATACTGATGTATGTTAACAGTTAAAATATTCCTTGCTCGGCTTTGTTTTAAATGCAGTGCTGGATGAGAATGTTATTCACATTTTGTCATCAGACATTGCTGAGCTCAGCTATCACAGCGAAACCAGCTGCTACAAGACTTTTGGAATCTAAACGCTCTCTATTGCAGAGAAATGCTTAGTGCTAATTGGTTGAAACACTAAATGCCAGTCCCCACATGACAATGCTAATTGGTTGAAAAAGAGATTTCAGTATATCAACTCCATTAGTAAAAATTGAGCAGTCACCCTTTCAAGGACATTCAGGGACATAATATACATAAATGTTTATTATTAAACAAATGCAGTTTAAATTACTAGTAAGTACACAAGTTTAGAAATGAAAGCTGAACATTAATATCAGCAAAGAACACCTAAATTTCATGTTTTTAATGAAAAAACAATTGTAGCCAACTTTTTCACTCAAGTAAATTCAGGTTGATGTGATTTTGAAATGCCACTATTTTATATATGTACTACTGTTTAATCTAAGTTAAAAACTTGAACCTGAACTTGTTCATGGTCACAGGGCAACATTAACCTGCTAGCTTTTATTACATTTTTCATAACAACCTGATCTTCCTTGCCTTTTTTCTTTTAATAAAGGTCTGATACTCTCTCTTCCTTAAGATATTTTGGGAGTAATACAGAATTAGTGGGTGGAAATTCTGGCCTGTAACTGGTTAAACCCTCATCATAAGAGCAAAAATAGATTGAACTATTGCCTAACACCCTTACACCACCGGGCAATAGTCTCCATCTGTCATGTGATTGGTTCAAATCACTCAGTCCTGCCCTTTTCAAAGGAACGTCTGTCTCCCCTGCACTCCTCACAAGAAGAGAAAATGGCTGAACACTGATTCTGTGACTAAACAGAAAATTAATTACAAAACATACTATAAAAGAAAGTTGCTCCAAACACTAAAATGGTGATTAAAACGTCTCACTTTTTTTGGACTTTCGGAAATTCAAAGAAATGCAACTCGACGACAACAAATATGTTGGGCGGGATATAAACTGGATTATGCAGCAATCAGCAAACCAGATGGAGATAGAGAAAAACTTTGATAATTATGCAGTATGAACTTCAAAAACATTTTCTGTTGTTTATTTCTGTTATTTATTTATTTACTTATGTTCTATCAGCTATATTTAAACAAAATATATGAGTCAATATTTATTTACATATGCTCTATCAGCTATATTTAAACAAAATATATAAAGTTGTATTTACTATCCAACCTTGCCTCACTTATTTTCTTGACTGATTCATATATTAAATATGTACTGCAGTCTCAGCCATAGTGGAAAATTAAATGCTCCTCAGGAAGACTATTGTTACCTTCACGGTGCAGTGCCCTCAGGCTGCGGCTTCGGGCATTATACAGTGCCGTGAGAAAGTATTTGCCCCCTGTCTGATTTTCTGCATTTTTTGCACATTTTTCACATTGAATTTGGTCAGATGTTTTTGTGGTTTGTAGCAGTATATAGAGGGAGTCGGAGATAGCCAAAATTTGGTGCTTCTTTCATTTGTTTGGTGTGCAAGGTAATCAAACATGTAATCTTCAGGTGTGAAAAAGTTATTGCCCCCCTAGTTAAGTCAATTAAAGGGATAATTAGGGTCAGCTGTTTGAATACTTTGGTTAACAGTCAGGCCTGATTTGGGCCAGCCTTGCCCAGTATAAATCTGACTAACTTTGGCCCTTACCATCAGTGTGAAGTTATCAGCACACAGGTTCTAGAGCAGTGGTGCACAACCCAGGCCATGGAGGGCCAATGTCCCTCCTGGTTTTTGTTCTAACCATACCCTAAATTAGTTAATTGGACCAATTAAGCTTCTAATAAGGTCCAATAAAGTACTTTAGGGTGCAGTTGGAATAAAAACCTGCAGGGACACTGGCCCTCCAGGACTGAGTTGTGCACCACTGTTCTAGAGGCACATCATGCCACAATCAAAAGAAATTCCTGAAGACCTCTGGAAAAAAAGTTGTTGATGCCTATCAGTCTGGAAGGGGTTACAAAGCCATTTCTAAGGCTCTGGGGGCTGGGGGCTGGGGCTCCATGAAACCACAGTCAGAGCCATATTGTCCAAATGGAGAAAGTTTGGGACAGCAGTGAATCTTCCCAGGAGTGGCCGTCCTGCCAAAATCTCACCAACAGCAAGGCTTAAAATCGTCCAGGAAGTCACAAAGAACCCTAGAACAACATCCAGAGATCTACAGGCCTCTCTCGCCTTGGCGAAGGTCAGTGTTCATGACTCCACCATCAGAAAGACGCTGGGCAAAAATGTGATTCATGGCAGATTAGCAAGGCGGAAACCACTACTCACTAAGAAGAACATGAATGCTCGTCTCAAGTTTGCCAAAAAGCACCAGGATGATCCTCAAGAGTTCTGGAACAATGTTCTATGGACAGATGAGTCAAAATTGGAACTTTTTGGCCGACATGGGCCCCGTTATGTCTGGCGAAAACCAAACACTGCATTCCATAGTAAGAACCTCATACCAACGGTCAAGTATGGTGGTGGTAATGTCATGATTTGGGGATGCTTTGCTTCATCAGGATCTGGACGACTTGTCATCATTGAAGGAACCGTGAATTCTGCTCTGTATCGGAGAATTCTACAGGAGAATGTCAGGCCATCCGTCCGTGAGCTGAAGCTGAAGCGCAGCTGGGTCATGCAACAAGACAATGATCCGAAACACACAAGCAAGTCTACATCAGAATGATTGACGAACAAGAAATTTAAAGTTTTGGAATGGCCTAGTCAAAGTCCAGACCTAAACCCCATTGAGATGTTATGGCAGGACCTGAAACGAGTAGTTTATGCTTGAAAACCCACAAATGTCACTGAGTTGAAGCAGTTCTGCATGAAGGAGTGGGCCAAAATTCCTCCATGTCTCTGTGAGAGATAACTACAGGAAGCGTTTGGTTGCAGTTATTGTTGCTAAAGGTGGTGTAACCAGTTATTGAGTTTAAGGGGGCAATTACTTTTTCACACAGGGGCAATGGATGTTGCATAACTTTCTTTAATAAATGAAATAAGTATCAAAATGTTATGTTATTTGTTCACTCAGGGTCCCTTTTATCTAATATTAGATTTTGGTTGAAGATCTGATGACAATCAGTGTCAAAAGAATGCAGAAAATCAGACAGGGGGCAAATACTTTTTCACAGTGTTATAGCTAAGGTCCTGTGTAAATTGCAATTTCACGGGCTGCGGAAATTGTGAAATTAGCCCAATACCATGATTTTAATAATATTCTTAAGAAATATTATTTGTATTTCATCCAAAAAAAAAAATCACATTTACGAAACTGTACAGCTGTGCTATGTGCCTGCATGTACTATTCGCCATGCACACAGTGCTGTTCAGTGATTGTTACTATATGCAATCTAATCAGGAAAATAAAATACTACACACTGTAAACAAGAAAATGGATGTCTCTAAAAAGGCAAAAAATGTGTCTGCAGCAGATTGCGTAAAGCAGTATCCAGCAGGAGTTTTACACAGTGATGGAGGTAAGCTCTTCTGTACATCCTGCAATGTTACTGTAGATCACTACCGAAAATCGTCTGTTGACAGGCATTTAGATTCAAGTATTCACCGAAAGAGAAAGGCGGAAATCCAGAGCAGTACTGCGACTGCTTTACTTGCAAAGAAACAAAAAAACGGTGACTTCATGTTCCAAAAGTCCAACTTAAACTGTGAATTTTGACCTGACAGCTGTTTGTTGCGCAAATATACCTTTTGAAAAATTGGACATCCAAAAGTTGCGTAAATTCTTCAGGCCGAGTGTAGCAAATGGTGGAGTGATTCCTTCATCAGCCCAGCTGAGACGTGAATACTTACCTAAACTAAAGTTGCCGAGTATCACAAGCAGGTGATTACGAAATTTGTAAAACAGTCTTGTTGCTTATCAGTGGTCACACTGACGAGTCGACTGATGCCCAAGATCAGTATGGGTAACACATTGTATTTGTTTTGCAAGACCTAAATGGTGAACACGCATCTGATGTACTAGAACTGAAAGCTGTCCTTGCAGATACACTTTACCTAGTCTGTTAATTACACCGTTTCACAAGCTATTGTAAAGTGCTTGAATAACTTTGAGGTTGAGTTTGATGATGTCAGTGTATTTATCTCTATATTAGCTGTTTTAAAAATAAATAAATCTGTAACGTAATTTATAACATATTTCTGTGCACATTCCGCGAAATACAATACTTTACCTGTGACACTGCTGTGAATTAATTTATTTATTTACTTTTAAATTAGTAGTCACCAATTAATTTTTACCCCATTTTTCTCCCAATTTGAAATGCCTAATTGTATTTAGGCTCAGCCCACCGCTATCACCCCTGCGCTGATTCGGGAGTGACGAAGACGAACACACTATGTCCTCCAAAGCGTGTGCCGTCAGCCGACCGCTTCTTTTCACTCTGCAGGCCCGCCATGCAGCCAGCCCAGAGCTACAGCATCAGACAACGCAGCTCTGGGCAGCTTACAGGAAAGCCCACATGGGTCGCTGGTGCGTGGTAAGCCAAGGATACCCTGGCCGACCTAAGCTCCCCCCCCCCCCTTCCCGTGTGGTGCTCGGCCAGTTGTGCGTCACCCCCTGGGAGCACTGCCATGAATTGTTTCCGCGATTTTCACAAGGCCTTAATTAAAGCAGGAATAATATTGAGGTTTAAAAGTTTTTAATTGAGAGGAGGCAAAACATGTTAATGTTAGTTGACCAGTTAAAAGACAATTCCCTTTGAATCAAAAGCACTCTGCAGAACCTTATGACATAATTTAAGAGCGTCGCCATGTTCAAATTAAATGTCAGTTCTGTTTTTTTTTTTTTTTTAAAACCCTACATGAAGACGTAAGAAAGCAAAAGGTAGACCAGTAAGCCTGCAGATTGAAACAGCTCTGCTGGTTATTCTGGTGAGATGCTTTTGGTTAGGTAGAAATATCGGATGTTCAAAACTAGTAGCATAAGTAAACCACCTGGAGAGTTTACAGGAAACACATTACTTTCCTTTGCTGTTTTTGCTTTTTTTCCCACCTATCATAGCACTTTTTTTTCAACGTTCCTTATTCCCAATTTTTTTTTATTATTTACACATAATACTGGAGGCAAATAAACTAGGGAATTATTTTACTCAGGAACATTTACCAGGAGAAAAATATTTTTCTTCTAAACATCCCAGTGTATCCAGTTTGTGCTCCCTAATGATCGGTGTATTGTGGCAGCAGGGATAGTAATCTGGTTACACTGCAATCCTTAGAAGACATTTTGTTTTCTCTTGGCGACTGCTCCCGAGTAAATCATGTTGAGGAATGTACTGCCCAGTTGATTTATGACCCACTGATGTAAAGCAAAATAACGCTGCGATACGGACAAACATGGGATACAGAAAAGGTAATGTAATGTATTTCTTATAAACTATGTAGTGTGTTCTGTAAACTTACCTTTTTCATGTCTCCATATGCCATCACTGCTGGATGGTGAAGCAGGTCTCCTCTTAAACAGGGAAGCTAAGGAATGAATCAGCTACTGTTATTGCTTGAATGTTGCATGAGGGAGTATATTTCTGGGTTTCCAGTAGTAGGGAAGCAATTCTATCCACTGTAACTATTACAGAACAATAAGGCAATCCATAAAATCAATAGAATGAACATGGGTTACAACTTGTTTCCATAGTTTTCATTTTCACTTTTTTCATTCAAGTTCAATTGTTCTACTGCATAAGAAAATATATTGTATTACCTTAAAAAAGCTATTATCTCAGTAATTTGATTCCTTTTCTTATGTGATAGATGTAGGTGATTCATGACGATACATGCTTATGTTGAAGAAACTTGTCCAGACAAAGCAGGTCATGTTTTTAGAGTTTCTGTGGTTTGCCTAGTCTCATCTTGTTAAAACTACAAGCATATCTTAAATGACGAAATTAAGATTATTGGGTATTGGAGAGTTTAAGATTTATACTAACTAAATGATACACAGATGCATAAAAACCTACTCACTATTCATTTTTTTTGTAAATCATTTATTAAATAAAAGTTGATACATAGAATTTTCAAGTTTGTTTGGTTCATATTTTAGATATATTTTTCTTTGTTTCTCCTGGTATCTGAATTCATCTGGCTGAAGTTTATCTGGAAGTAAATCAAGCTGAGATGCAAGTTTCTGTCTTGTGTCTGCTGCACTACTGAGTTTCTTGACTGCACTACTGTCTGACTCGGAACCATAATGGTCAATTGCACTTTTATACCTCTGCGACTTCTGCAGCTCTTCTTCTTCAAATCTTTTCCTTACTTCATCAAATGTTCTCTCTGTAGAATCAGAAATAACTATTATAAAATATATATCACTTTACACTAGCTTTCTACACCTCATTATCCAGATGAATAGGATAAAACTAACATTCTTGTAACCCTGGCTGCAACTTCTGATGTACCGCTAAGTTATAATTTCCTTCACTCATAATGCATTAAATATACAACGTAAAATGGAAAAAAAAAAATGTGTTCCAATTCAGTGGCAAGGTTTCCCATGTAGTATAGAACATCAAATTATCTCTCCATTGTCGTAAGAATGTGATGTAGCACAAACATATCATGCACATTCCCCGTGCTATAGACTGTATGACTTAAAAAGGTGGGAAAATCACCTTCTCATGCTAAAAAGCTGTGCAAATTGACCAAAAAACTACATTCATGAAGATCCTGTTTGTGATGTAACCATGCGCAGCCTTCAACTATAACTAAACCAAGCAATTCTTTATTAACAAATGAGGTGTGCCTGAAGTAGTCCTGGAAGCTCTTTCACCAAATAGGAAAAACGTAAGCATACAGTATGGGGAGTTTAGAGACCACTTCATTTAGTATTTTATTTTTTAAATAACAAAGCCCTAAAAGACATATTTTTTCATCTTTCACACTTTTGTTATCTTCATGTTGGTGATTGGATAGCTAATTGCTTTAAGTCTAGACTTTTCTGTCCATTAGGAATAAGTTGCAAGATACACTAGTTAAGTAGCATTTATCACGGGTATTTACAAAGGACAAAAAAAAAGTCTGTACCCCAAAATGTTTTAAATTAGAATACCTGGGAATTGGTGCCAGTGGTCTGTATTATTGCTGCACCAGGCTTGAGTGACCACCTACAGAGTTTAAGTGAAATCTATTAAACCTAATTCACTGACTAAAATTTGTTTTAGAATAATATTATTATTATTATTATTATTATTATTATTATTATTATTATTATTATTATTCTGACAATGTTCATTGAACACAAGTTACAAATTTTTTTGTACATTTTTTTTTTCACTTTCCTTCCATGCCAAATTTTATTTCTACACGGTTCTAAACATAAAAAGGCCAAAGTGAGATTAAAATCAAATCATATCTCTCAATTTTAGTTTAGTATGATTGAATTATTATTCAGACTAACGTGAGTGTAGCTTCTGTAGACATCTTTATATATATATATATATATAGATTATATATATATATATCCATATATATAATATAATATAAAGACATAGATAATAGTAGACAAGCTAAAAGGAAAATTATACCATACTTTGTTCGAATACTATTTTGATTTAAGGAGAGAAAATGCTGCACAGCTCAAGTGGACCAAAAACTTCAGAAATCTGCCATTGTCAATTGATTACTTCATGCCCTACTCAATGGAATTCTTTGAATTGTTTGAACGTACTAATTGATATCTGTGAGAAAGTTCCCCAGTTGATGGAAAAACTTCCTAGCTTTAAGAAGTAGATTTAGACTTCCTTGATGAGTACTGCCGCGTGATGAAGCCCATTGCCACTGCCATAGATCTCCTTCAGGGTCAGAAAACATTTTATTATGGTGATCTTATCACCACTCTTTTTGCTGTGGAGTCAAAATTACAAGCATCGCAGACCACAAACCGACACCACTGCTCCCTTCTACTGCAGGCCATCATAACTGGATTCCAGAAATGATTCGGCAGTTTTCTTGAGCTGAAGACTGGAATTAATGAATCAATTATGTTCACAATCACCCATCCATTTTTTTAACATGCGCTGGCTGTCACACCATTTTGCTGGTAAAATGATTACAAGATTCCATCACCTTATGCTTCATGCTGCTGAAGAGCTGGGTCTTGTATCTGAATCTGCTTGTGGGAGACCTAAGGAAGAGGATGACTTTTTTGTTTTTCAATTACTTTGTTTCCCAGATAATTACTCCCTCAACAGCAAACAACAACAAAGCTGAGTTGGAGATCCTTCATCTTTAGAGCAATACCATTTCATAAAGAAACTCTTGTATGCTTTAATATCATTCTTCCTTCATCTGCTCCTGTTGAGCATCTGTTTTCTTTAGCCGGGATGATTTTCAGCCCCCAAAGACGGTGACTGTCGGACAACCTCTTCCAGAAACTTGTTGTTAAAGAAGAACTGATGAAGAACAGCCACTGCAGTCTCCTTTTATTTATTTATTTTTATTTAGTGCCTAATTCTATGTACATCAGTGTGACAAAGTGCCCGCCCCTGTGTATATTATCTGTTATATGTTGTGTGTGGTGTGTTTAAATGTTGGTGTATACACATTGGTACACAGGATATAAACGGGTCTGTGTAACATGAGTGTTTAAAATGTATATGTGTATTTAGGCACGAGGATTGCACAGCACTTCACATGCAAGTAAAAAGTAATAATATGTGAGCACGGGGAATTGCACTTGATTAATTCACGTGCAGTTGTACCGAGACTCCAGTTGAATTACCAGTCGAGTCTCGGTACAGCTGCATAAAAGGAGCATGTTGTCACATACGCGGGGTTGTGTGTTCGGGAGTGGAGAACGGGGGAGAGAGTAAAAGAAAGCAAGAGATAAGCGTAGTTCTAAGTCTCAAGTGTTTTGGTGTAGCGTGTGTTTTGTCAGTGTATTCGTTTTGTTTGTCTATTTATTTTGGCCTCATGTGCCGTGTCCTGTTTTTGTATTGTTACAAATTTTATTTTCTGCCTGTTCATTATTAAACTGCGCATCAGCGCCTTCACCATTTCAACCGCCTTCACCATTTCGTCACCCACTTCGGCCGTCCTTGTGACACGTGGTGTCCTATGTGGGATTAACAATGCCTCCTAGACTAAGACCAGGGCAGGGACTGTAGTTTTGGGGGAAAAAAAAAAAAAAAAAAAAATGAAGGCTGGGACTGGAGAGATGGTTGCCAGGACCTGGAGGAGTTCCTCGGTGGTCTGGAGGACCAGGGCTGGTGCCTTGCTTGTGGGGAGTTCGGGCACCCGGTGGTGCGTTGCCCCTACCAGGAAGGAGAGGAGGAACTGCCGCAGGAGAGGAAGGTGAGGAGGTGGAGGGGAAAGGGGAAGAGGAAGGCAGAGGTCCCACCGCTGTCTCCAGAGCTGCACCAGTCTCCTGCAAGGGAGGAAGAGCCGCACCAGTCCTCTGCAAGGGAGGGAGAGCCGCACCAGTCCCCTGTAACAAGGGGAGACTACATGCCGCTCCCACCTCCACCGCCAGGAGACTACACGCCTCCGCCACCTCCATCGGTCGGAGCAGAGCAGCAGGAGCTGCCTCTGCCTCCTCCACCAGCAGAGGGTGAATGCCTGCTGGGTCCCTGTCCCCCATCAGAGGGTGAATGCCTGCTGGGTCCCTGTCCCCCAGCAGAGGGTGAATGCCTGCTGGGATCACTTCCCCCACCAGCAGAGGGTGAATGCCTGCTGGTATCACTTCCCCCACCAGCAGAGGGTGAATGCCTGCTGGTATCACTTCCCCCACCAGCAGAGGGTGAATGCCTGCTGGTAGTACATTCCCCCACCATCACGAGGAGAGGAGCTGGAGCTTCCTTTGCCTCCACCTCCATCAGGGAGAGAGGAGCAGGAGCTGCCTCTCCCTGCACCAGAAGGACCAGGACTAGATGCTGGCGGTCCTCAGCAGCCCTTGCATCGGCTGCTGAGGGAAGCACGGGGAAGAACCTCCTGGCTGCAGTGGCCGAAAAGAGGGCCAACACCCTCACCCCAGCTTGTCCTGACTCCCTGCCTCGCTTGGCCCAAGGATGCCTGCCTCACTTCACCCAAGGATGCTTGTCTCGCTTCGCCCAAGGATGCCTGCCACGCTTCGCCCAAGGATGCCTGCCACGCTTTGCCCAAGGATGCCTGCCACGCTTCGCCCAAGGATGCCTCCGCATCACCTGGGGTTGCCAGTCGCTCAGCATCGCCTGGGGTTGCCCGCCGCTCAGCATCGCCTGGGGTTGCCCGCCGCTCAGCATCGCCTGGGGTTGCCCGCAGCACCGCATCGCCTGGGGCTGCCCGTTGCTCCGCATCACAGCCGGAAGTACTGTGGCCGGAACACCACCAAGGGGAGCTGCCAGCCACGAAGAAGGGGGAGGAGGTCTGGAGACCACCAACCCCAGCAGCAGTTTCGCTACCGGAGATCGGGGGGGAGGTCAGGAGACCTGCTCCCACTGCAGCAGTTTCGCTGCTGGAGATTGTGGGGGAGGTCCGGATACCTGCTCCCACTGCAGCTTCTTCGCTGCCAGAGATCATGAGGGAGGTCAGTAGACCTGCTCCCACTGCAGTTTCTTCCCTGCTGGAAGAACAGTGGTCGAAGCCCCACCAAGGGGAGCTGCCGGGTCCGAAGAGGGTAGGTCAGGAGACCACCCCCCAAGCAGCCTTTGCGCTGCCAGGACTACCCTGGCAGTAGTATACCACCCCGCTGTCAGCATTGGTGCTGACAGCCTTACAACCTGTGGGCCCCTGGAAGCCTTCAGTCCTGGCCAAGGACTTTGTGCAGGACTTTTGGGCTTTTAGACATTGGTACACGGGATATAAACGGGTCGAGTGTTTAAAATGTATGTGTGTATTTAGGCACGAGGATTGCACAGCAATTCACGTGCAAATAAAAAGTAATATGTGAGCACAGGGAATTGCACTTGATTAATTCACCTGCAGTTGTACCGAGACTCCAATTGAATTATTGATTACCAGTCGAGTCTTGGTACAGCTGCATAAAAGGAGCATGTTGTCACATACGCGGGGTTGTGTGTTCGGGAGTGGAGAACGGCGGAGAGAGAAAAAGAGAGCAAGAGATAAGTGTAGTTCTAAGTCTCAAGTGTTTTGGTGTAGCGTTCGTCCACTCTGTGTTTTGTCAGTGTATTCGTTTTGTTTGTCTATTTATTTTTTGGCCTCATGTGCCGTGTCCTGTTTTTGTATTGTTTCAAACCTTTTATTTTCTGCCTGTTCGTTATTAAACTGCGCATCAGTGCCTTCACCATTTCAACAGCTGTGTGCAGAGCCAGTTCCTGTTTCTGGTCTGTCGTCACCCACTTCGGCCGTCCTTGTGACAATCAGTCTCCCAGTCGAGCTTCCTTCTGTCAGCCCGAGGAGCTCCGGTCCTATATTAAACCATCAAACGACTGTGGGATGTTTTGAAATGCAACCTTAGGCAGCAGACCATCAACCCTTGCTGAAATGTCAAATGCTTGAATGAAAATTGAAGTAACATTCCACTAGCTATCTATCAAAATGTGGCCAAAAGAGGCAGGTTGTGCTTGCAGTTCTTCAAAACAACCTAAAAACTTTGTGGAAACCCAGTTTAAGAAAGCTGCACAGTGTCAGTACTCGCGAAAGGCCAAACTGGAACTGAAACCCTCCTGTATTTTAATATTAATTAGGTAATTTGCATTTGGAAGGAGGCTTTCTCTCCCTAAAAGAAAACTTAATGGAAAAACAGATTCTAGAAAAGGTATTACCAAAATAGTTCTATTATATTTCTATCAAAACGACAACATTGTTGCAGTTTGATATTTACGTAAAGTGAAAACACGCGCTCACACATATTTTAAATATAGCACTTGTTTCTGTGTAAAACAATAAATTGACACAATTGAGCCGACTTCTATGCAATACTGTTCTGCCTACCAAATTATTTGCTGATGTGCGCTTTACTAAACTACCACAAGGAAAAATGTGCATGCAAGTATGGTATGCTTAGCGTTGCGCATTTCTGGTTTATTCCAAATTTTACCAAAAAATTACAGAATTTTATTTAACTGAACCTCGTTTTTTACTGATTTATACCAAATTTTTTGGTCTACTAATCAGGGAAATACACTATATTTTGACTCTGACATTGTAATAAGCAGCCCTACACTGACCTAGGTACTTTTAGACGACACAGGATAAAATAATATTCAAACATCGCATGTGATTGGTTCTCTGTTGTTTCACTAACACATTATCCGTCCGATTATTGTGGCAAGTACTGGGCACAGTAACTAACTTGATCAAAAACTAAACTGAAAACTTACACAAAAATATTATATTTTGAGTGGATGAGGAATGGGGAGAAAATGTAATTCAGTTTATGAATATTCAAAAGAAAACATATGTTTCGAAGTATACAAAAAGTCAAATGGCAGAAGTGGGCTCAGATGAGGCAGAGGATGCACTGCGTTGCAAATACTGCTGCACTGAGGTACATGTTTGTGCTGACAGAATAAAAGAACATATTGAAAGTAAACAAACATTAAACTAAAACAAGAAAGTGAACTGAGAGACAAACAATCAATTTCTGCGGGTTTTACAGACGCACAAAGTGTGTATACTGAGAATTTTATTTCCAGATTTTTACCAATGTTTCAATTAACAATTTTTTTTTTACCGATTTTATCCCTATTTCAGTATTTGTAAAAATATTACATTCCCAGGAAAAAAAAAAAAAAAAAAAGATAAAAACCGAAAATGTGGAACGCTAGATATGCTGTACCAACCATGGCATGTTAATACCTGTTAATCCTGGAGCAGAATGTCCATTTTCCAACCAGGAAAAATTACACGGGTGACCTGAGAAATAAAAAAATATATATACAACCTGGATTTAGTTTTTATTGATTGCTTTACACTCCCATTGTTATACTAGTTTTATATTAGGCCTGCTGTACATCACATTATTTTAGAACATACTTACAGAAATTAGGGCAACTTATAAAAAAACCTACATATGACTTGTGATGGTGCTACAAAATACTATATATGCCAGCTACCAACCTGTTTATTTTTTGTTACAACAGTATCATACAGGTTGATGTAAAATATTGTTGATGTTGCTTAATGCATAAACACATTTCAATATATTTGGGGACTATTCTGCTGAAAAAGAAGAAAGCTATAGGTATACTGCACCTTCTGGGCTGTGATGACAGCTAACACCATCCTTGAAGTATGACATTTCTTTTGACCCAAGTGAAGTGCTTGATGTGTCATGTGTTTTACTACCATGCAGAGCCACAATGGTACTCCTAAGACCAAGATAATCTTTATGAAGCTGTCGCAGTTCCACTTGGAGAATTTCCTTTTCGTTCTGCACAGTAAGGAGACAGTTTTCCAACCGCTTACACTCTTCTTTCAGTCTCGACATGTTGCCTCCTAGCTGCAGACCTTCTTGGATATGCTGCTCCAGCTCCTGTTTGAGACAATTATTATCTTCTTTGAGGTTTGCCACCACTACTGACAAAACCTCACATTCTTTGGCCACACTGTTGAAGACTCTATCAGCCTGGACTTTGTGCATCTCATCATGAAGCTTCTTTGTTGCGGACTTTTGCGAGGAGAGACTTTTTACCTCGTTCTGCAGAGTTCTTATAGTAATGGCAGAATCCTGCAAGACTGTATCTACAGTAAGCTTTTCATCTTTGATTTCATGTAGTACCTGAAGAAGGGTCTCATTCTCTGACCTTAGAGCAGCCCCTCTTTCTTTAAGTTGTTGAGATTCCAGCTGACTTCTGCCAAGCTCTTTTTCCCTGAGGTTAATTTCCTCCATCATATGAATGACCTTGCGTTCTAACATTAGTTTCTCATCTTTGACCTGCAAAAAGCTTTTGTTAGTTGTTTCAAGCACTTCTTTTATTTGATCTTTTTCATTCACAACACTGAGCATTTTGTCATGTGCTCTTTGCTGCTCCCTTTTTATAGAATCTAAACAATGTAAAAATGTTTGTTTCTCAGAAGTAAGTTGTCTCCTTTCTTCATCAAGGGTTTTGTAACAAATTCTAACTTCGTCATATTTATAAAGTAGTTTCTTAAGCTCTTTCACGTATTCTTTACTATCTGCCTCTGTCTTTTTTAGCCGGCTTTGAAGGTCCTTCTTTTCTTCCTCTAGCTGAACAATTTTACCCTCTTTATCAATGTTTTGCTCTTTTAAAACTTTAAGTGGATTCACTTCTGATTTTAATGACAAGTTACCATCCTCAAGATTCAGTATATTATTTTCCAGTAACCTTACATCTTTTGAGGAATGTCTCAACTGTGAGAGGGTTAAGACAGGTTTGTTTCTGAAGTCTTTTTCAGTCATTGGGCTTAGTACTTCATTTTGTTTTTCTAAATGATTAACATGACCATGACTTTGCAAGTTTTCCATTCTCATACTCGACATGGACTGTGACTTGTCTGAATTTGTTGTTGTTTGATTTTTGATTTCTGTACCCTGATTAGTTTGTGACATCCCATTGTCACAATGATATGGGCTGTTACCTGCACTCCCACGTCCTATGTCCTTATGAAGATTCAAATTGCTTTCCTTCAGTGAAACTGTGGATTTTTTAATTCTATCTATCTTATTCTCCAAATCTACAAATCTTTTTGATTTAGCATCAGTGCCTTCTAAGCTTTTCTGATCTCCAGATCCTGTATGTGAAGGTCTAATTGTGTGTTTAAGGTGCTGAAGTTTATCTGCTAGAGCTATTTCCTGTGTCTGTGATTTTTCCATTTCTACTTTCATCTGTTCATTGGCGATGCTAATTTTTTCCAGTGTACCCCAAAGATCACCATTACATTCTGGTGAAGACAAAACATTTCCAGTGACTGCTGTTTTTTCATCAGAAGATGTATGCATTGATCCTGCTCTGTCAAGTACTGTACTACAAGCAAGAGCAATATTCAATGTTTTCACACCCTGGGGAACATTTAAACAATTAATTAGATCAGTTTTTTCAGAAATGGCGTTCTTATTGTCTTTCACCGTGCTTCCCATTTTCGTAGTTAGTACAGTTTTAAAGGACTTCTGAGATGGTGAAGAAATATTATGATTCAGGCTGTTATTCATGGTTGCAGATTTATTGTCTACCAAGGTTTCTGTAGCATCTGTTGGTTGAGATTTTAAAGAGTCCTCTTGTGTAGATCCAGGTACATTTCTTCTTTCCTGAAACAGTTACAGACAAATCCACAACACAGAAATTTGGAAATAACGTTTTTATTATTATTAATGATTATGTCATGTGAAAAGATTAAACATTTGCCAAGGTGATTTGGTTTGCTGTTTTGTGTTGTTTGAATTTTCTGGTCCAGTGAAGGCATTGCCCAGCCTAGAAACCATTATTTTGTAAGTTTTGCTTTGTGTTTTGTTTTTTTGTGTACAAATACCTTTGTTTTGGCCCTTGTGCCCTTTTATTTTGTGTTTACTTATAATAAAAGTTATTTTTTTGAACTGCAGTCTGTCTCTGGGCCTCTATCCACTCGCCAGCCTGTCACACCCTGTTTCTTATTTTATGCCAGGATATAAGGGCTGTATTCTTTTTATGACAGAATACAAGATTCCAGAAAGACTGTTGCTATTATTATTAAATCAATATGAACCTAGATTTACCTAAATACAAAGAAGGTGTAGTATTTTCAGAAGGCTGTAGCAGGGCTAAAATCCTGCACATGAAAGGTGTTTTAGTTGTGTGAATAGTTAATGGAGAAACTGACGCCCAACGTTCCCTCTATGCTTTTTACATACTGAGAAACTTGCCATCATCCCCTGATCCTAGCAGCCCTGTCAGTTGTTATCATAGATATAGATTGCATGCTTAACTGGTGGCCTGCATAAAATTGGTTTATGCATAAAACACTGGCATCTGCACTGCCTTCAATTTTAAACATCTTTAGGGCTACTAATTGTTCCATTCTTGGGAATACCAGATTCTGTTATACAAAAATGGCCAATTCCATTTGTTCCTACTTTTTATCAATGCATTAATAGATAAATATGGCATTTGAACATAAATATAATGTTGCTACTTAAAATAAGTAAATGTAATAAATATTACCTTTTTTTTTTTTTCAATCAGACTCTTGTTGCTATGATAGTAAGTAAAGCACCTGAAGACACTTCAAACCTGTCATAATGTTTACAGATATCAATTGGCTCATTGCTGGCATTAAAATAAGCAGGAAAATGTAAAAATTATATTACAAGTTCAGAAAACCAAACGTCCAGCACAGTTGTGAGAATCATATTTACAGTCTTCCACCAAACAGTAGTTCAGTCTACAAATAAAGGTGTTTTGAAATGATCCGTTTAGCTTATTGCTGGCATTTACAATAACAATAACAAATATGAACCAGTTTAGTACCAGTCCAGCAATGTCATGTGAATAATCCTATGTACAGTACTCCACAAATTAAGTTCTACTGTTTTTAAATTTTACAATTAATTTTTACAATTAATTTAGCTTACTCGGGAAAGCTCCGCCTTGAGCGCAGTACCTTAGCTCTTAGTTTTTCAGTATAGAATGCAGTGCTTTGCCATTGTTACCATCTTATTTGCTTTCTTATTCTTTACGCGTTTACGACTGGCATTATGATATATAGCGGTATTGACTCGTACATGATTACATCAAAATTTTAAGAATACTATCGCACCATCCTCATATAATCAGATTTCTTTTAGCTCTGTCTTACTGAAATAATGCCTTTTTTCTTTGTTCGTGCAGAAGCCATGTTGAGTTTCAGCATAGACATATGGAATGAAGTCACATTATGAACAAAATCTCAAAAAAAAATGTACTTCAATTACTATACACTTAAATGTGTATTTTCGACTAATGTGCACATTACATTTTTACCAGTTTCAGTTTCAAAACACTTGCGATGAGTTCTGAAATGGTTGTTTTTTAAAAGGGAAATAAAACAAAAAAACGTCAAAGTAATTTTTATTTATGTTTACTGGAATATTTGTACTTCTAAATAATGCAGGAAGAGTGTGCTTCACTGATTTTAGTATTCAATTGTACGATGAGTTAAAAACTGTAAAGTTCATGAGTAGTACTCTCTAGAGACAGAATCACCAGACGCCTGCTTTGCCCACCCCGTACCAATACTTTGTGCCTGAGTCAGTGATGCACTAATGTGACGTGCTCTTTTACAGTGGGAAATCAGAGAATAAGCTGCAAGACAGCCATGCATATGCTTATGTTAATGCTTTATTAGAATGGTTTCAAAATAAAAGGTTTACCTTGAGAGGCTGGAGTCTCGATTGAGGTTGATATTTATGATAATAACTTGCAAAAGTTAGTAAACCGAGTGTGAAAGTTGTTGCCAGATACTGCGAAAAATGTGTGCATTTTAGCTTTCAAGGGAACGCTGCTGACACCCCACCTGGGACATCCTATCTGCTGTGTTGAGTTGCGGGGAAGAGCAGCTGGTGATTGACCAGCTGCCGATCCCTAACCAGCAGATGGGCATGTTCTAGCGGCACGTCATGTAAATGGTCCCGGTTATACACCTCAGGGCTTCTACAAGGCCATGACAAGCACCAGGATAAAGATTGTACACGCTACCCTATGTAGATTTGGGACTGTAGATTCCCAAAAGTATAGTGAGGTATATAAGCGCAACCTCCATGTATTAGTGGAGTAGCGGTAGCCGTCTTCACGGCACCTTTTATTTGTAGCTGTTTTGTTACTGTTTTATTTTGCCTTTTTGTATGCTTAAACGTATGTCCTCCATAAGCTACCATTTTTGGTAGCGTCACGTGAGTTGTATTTGAATTAAACTGCCGTGACTGTGGGCGTGCCAAAAAAAAACCCCAATCTCGCTCCAGTCTGTCTCCTGCCAATCAGCAAATATCTGTATCCCTGTTTTATGATTCTACAGAAGCACATTGGCAAAGAAAATAATGCTGTGTCACTGGAAAGAATCAAAACCTAACTCTGTTTCAGAATAGTGTAATCATCTGATAAAAGTAATACAATTAGAAAAAATAGGATATGGATGAAAGATATATTTCAAACTCCCAGGGGTAGACACATAAGGGGTTATTTCAAAGGACATCCACTGGAGGATAGCGGTATACGCTATTATTTTGACCGTTTTTTTCTGCACTTTTCCTCAAATTGAGTATTTTATAAAGCTGCAGAAAACATGGAGGAAATCTATCCACTAGTTTGGTTCGTTAGTTATTCTGACGCTTTGATTTTGGCAGAATATATAATAATGAAGAATCATGTCTATTTTTCAAGGATAGGCATGTCACAAATGCCGCTAACTAGGGGTGCTGCTTTGTTATTAAAGGCAAGTTGGAATAAATACACTGTTTCTCAGACAAAATTGTGTGAAGGCAGAGAGAGCAAGAGCCTATAAAGTTACGGATGCGCATTCCCAGGAAAGTGTATAACGCCTAGTTTGGAATGTTCTCTCACCCACACAGTTGGAGTGAATTGTATATGTGTGTACAGTTTTCCTACATATTTAACATTTTTGTATTTAGTGGACAAGATAAAATATTTGTTCTTATAAAATGGCTTGGATAAATTAAGTGCTGTGATTGGCTGAACAAGATTACATGACATAAATGTCTTACCGCACGCCTATGACATCATAGACCAACTTACTTACCTGATCTATTAATATTAATATGCCTTAATAGTAACAATTATCTAAACAGGGTTCCTGTAGGTAAAAATGTCAACATACAACTGAAACGGCACTTAAATCATTCAACAATCTATTTTTTTTTCCCATCTCAGAAAAATTGGCAAATATACTGTGGTATTTATTTAGTCAGAGACCAGAACAAAGAAAACTCAGAGGCAAGTAGTAGCAGTAACACTATTCAAAAACCATCTGAGAAATCACCATGCAAGTCTCACTCAGCATGTAATATACTGTAATTGCAGCAGTTGCATCTACTTATTAAACAAAATCGCGCCTTATAAAACTGACTAGCGAGTATGCAAGATTTAAACTCAACACAACAGATACATCTCACCACTACCCTCTGCTTTCAGAAACTTATTTAAAACAAAATTAAAATCTCTCCTGCTCTCTGCTGACACAACCGTTGGGCAGCTTCGGAATGGAATTCTATTGTGCTCGCTACAGACGGGAAGGACTGCGTATACTGACATGGAAGTCGTTTAGTCCACATATCATATAATGATGGTTTACAATCTAGGGAAATTATGCCGGTTACAAGCATCGGTGTGAAAACAGCCTCATAAATTATTCGTCAGCTTCTCGAAGACTGCAAAGCCTGAATAGGATAATTTCTTACAAAAAAAAAACACTCCGAAGACCCTCCCTCGAGTGACAGTGCAGTGCAGTGTTTGGCTGTTCCTTGAATCCTCCCTCAGGAAGTGGACAATCAGTCTGTTTTCAGTTCACTAATGTCATTTAATCTCGAAAACATGTTGCTATAAATGGCAATGTTCAATGTAATGTTTATGGCAAATAAAAAAGTACAAAATGTTACAATCAAACAGTCCTCAGGGACTATTTTTTCTCAGTGAAAGGATAAATAATATATTCTTTTTTTTCTTAAAAAAGCCAGTTTCTGTAATTATTTTCAATTTTTTTTTTTTTTTTTTTTTGCCATTTTATAAGCGAAATAACCCACTCTTACCGCACACCCTGTCGTGGGTTACTTCTTACTTGGTGCATCTAAATAAATACCCAGATGTAATTTTGATAGAACTGAGTGAGAGCAGCTGCTTTACCATCACACTTTTAATTTAAAATATTGCAGTTAACGATGTGTGTTTTATGATAATTTACATTTATCTATAAACAATCTATTAAGATTACACTCCTGCATTTTCCTGCAATTGTACAGATGATCCTACCAGTGTACATAAAAACAATTATTATGATGAATCTTATATATATATATATATATAATATATATATATATATAATGTATAGAGATATATATATATATATATATATAGAAAACAAAACTGTGTCTCAGATTACCTAAATTAGTTTGTAAAAATCCTAGTTTGTTTACACACAACATCGGCTTGTGTAGGTGGTCGTATCTTTCGCTGTTCTTGCGATAATTAAAATCATGTCTTTTCGAACGGCTATTAATACAAATTCTTAATAGACTCATTTTGGCAACTTTAACTCAACTCAAATACCAAAAATACTGAGCACCTGGCGTTTTTATGAAATCATACGACTTGAGTGCAGTATTTTGTTATCTCAAGGAACAGTACTACTCAAACATTCCATAAACCTATCTGCTCACTATTTAAAATGTAAATAACAGTATGTATGTGCCTGTGGGACGTTTGTTTGTGTGCTTTTTGTAATTGTGTTTAATTAAATAATTGTTTGCAAGCGGGCGCTCGGTTGGGACTTGCTGCCTGCTGTGTTTGGTTGAGCGGAAAGGCAGCAAGTGATTGGTTCTGCTAATCCCTGACCAGTAGGGTACGTGTCCCAGCTGAGTGTCCGCTTCCTTAAAAACAATCCGAGATTGGTCGAGGCTGTTGCTAGGCCATGAGACTCTGCACTACGGAGGTCTGGAATCCCGCTGGAGAGAACTGGAGACTGCATGTGTTAACCAGGGTCAGGGTTCCAGCATTCACACAAGAACAAACTGCAACTGCCGGCGGTCGTGTGTATTCCGGGGCTGGGATAGGAACAGAGTTAGTTTTGGGCAACAAAAGCCTGCACTAAAGCCAGCGGGACCTCCTGTTTAGGGGAGTAGCCCTAGCCGTTTTTATGGCACCTTTTGTTTGTAATGTTTTGGTACTGTATTTTATTTTTGCATTTTTTATTTCTGCACTCGTTCTTTACCATCGCTGGTCAGTTACGGAGAAAGACGAAGATGGGCCCTGCTGCAGGACCTTATTGTGGGCCAACTGTACTGTGCAAAAGTTTTAGGTAGGTGTGAAAAAATGCTGTAATGTAAGAATGCTTTCAAAAGTAGACATGTTAATAGATTATATTTATCAATTAACAAAATGCAAAGTGAGTGAACAGAAGAAAAATCTAAATCAAATCCATATTTGGTGTGACCACCCTTTGCCATCAAAACAGCATCAATTCTTCTAGGTACACTTGCACAAAGTCTGGGATTTTGTAGGCATATAGTCAGGTGTATGATTAAACAATTATACCAAACAGGTGCTAATGATCATCAACTCAAAACGTAGGTTGAAACATAATCATTAACTGAAACAGAAACAGCTGTGTAGGCGGAATAAAACGGGGTGAGGAACAGCCAAACTCAGCTAACAAGGTGAGGTTGCTGAAGACAGTTTACTGTCAAAAGTCATACACCATGGCAAGACTGAGCACAGCAATAAGACACAAGGTAGTTATACTGCATCAACAAGGTCTCTCCCAGGCAGAAATTTCAAGGCAGACAGGGGATTCCAGACATGCTGTCCAAGCTCTTTTGAAGAAGCACAAAGAAACGGGCAACGATGAGGATCGTAGATGCAGTGGTCGGCCAAGAAAACTTACTGCAGCAGATGAAAGACACATCATGCTTACTTCCCTTCGCAATCGGAAGATGTCCAGCAATGCCATCAGCTCAGAATTAGCAGAAAACAGTGGGACCCTGGTACACCCATCTACTGTCCGGAGAAGTCTTGTCAGAAGTGGCCTTCATGGAAGACTTGCGGCCAAAAAGCCATACCTCCAACGTGGAAACAAGGCCAAGCGACTCAACTATGCACGAAAACACAGGAACTGGGGTGCAGAAAAATGGCAGCAGGTGCTCTGGACTGATGAGTCAAAATTTGAAATATCTGGCTGTAGCAGAAGGCAGTTTGTTCGCTGAAGGGCTGGAGAGGTACACAAATGAGTGTCTGCAGGCAACATTGAAGCATGGTGGAGGTTCCTTGCAAGTTTGGGGCTGCATTTCTGCAAATGGAGTTGGGGATTTGGTCACAATTAATGGTCTCCTCAATGCTGAGAAGTACAGGCAGATACTTATCCATCATGCAATACCATCAGGGAGGCATCTGATTGGCCCCAAATTTATTCTGCAGCATGACAACGACCCCAAACATACAGCAAAAGTCATTAAGAACTATCTTCAGCGTAAAGAAGAACACAGAGTCCTGGAAGTGATGGTATGGTCCCCACAGAGCCCTGATCTCAACATCATCGAGTCTGTCTGGGATTACATGAAGAGAGAGAAGCAACTGAGGCTGCCTAAATCCACAGAAGAACTGTAGTTAGTTCTCCAAAATGTTTGGGCCAGCCTACCTGCCGAGTTCCTTCAAAAACTGTGTGCAAGTGTACCTAGAAGAACTGATGCTGTTTTGAAGGCAAAGGGTGGTCACACTAAATATTGATTTGATGTAGATTTTTCTTCTGTTCACTCACTTTGCATTTTGTTAATTGATAAATATAAACTATTAACATGTCTATTTTTGAAAGCATTCTTACTTTACAGCATTTTTTCACACCTGCCTAAAACTTTTGCACAGTACTGTATATATATTGTGAACGATTGCGCCACTTTAACGGTTCGTTGCCCCTTTAAAAGCAGACCCAGGACATGGAAATTGATTTTTCAGCGCTACGCGCTCTTTTTAATAAACACAAATGAATACAAACAAAACAGAAACAAACACCTAGCTCTCTCCTGGAGCTGTAACTAAACAATAACAGGAACCTAACTAAACATTCAGGACGGCTAAGCCTTTACCTGACCAACACCCAAACACAAACTCACACGGGCTTCACTCAGTACTTCACCTTCGATACGACTGGACACACACGCACGCACGCACGCACGCACGCACCCACACACACACGCACACACACACCCACACCCACACCCACACCCACACCCACACACACACAGAGTCGGGCTCTTCACTCAGCAGCCCTGATCAGTCTGGCAGCCTCTCTTAAATACCCTGCACCTGGCTCTAATTTATAATTACCACCAGGTGCAGGGGATTAACTAAATCATTAAACAATTAAAACAATTAAAACCCTTAGCCCAATTCACCCACAGTGCATTTTCATATGGTTTTAGCAGGGAGGAATTTTAACCCCCTCCCTGCTATCTTATATATATATATATATATATATATATATATATATATATATATATATATATATATATATATTTTTTTTTTTTTTCAGAGTTGTTCTTAGAGTTCAACAAGAGTTGTTCTTGGACTCACTCGGTTCAAGCCAAGTCATCAGGCAGTACACGTGACGACTGCGCTTATTCGTTTAAATAATTAACATTAAATGGTTATGCAAAAAAAAAATTTACTCTTAGAATTTTTTCCAGCTCTCGCTGTATATATATATTAGATATATATATATATATATATATATATATATATATATATATATATATATATATATATGCTAACTTCACTATAACTAACCCCTATGAGAAATGTTTGTTATATCAGGGTGCTCACTATAATATGGTTTGGCATTTTTCTGTGTCAGAATAACAACAAAAAGGCATATTTCAATTGAACATCAATATATAGTACTTTTATGAAGATTCCTTCACATTGATCAACATTTAAATGGTATTGTGACAAGGTACTTGTGTCACATGTGTGGGTAACCGCATTGCAAAACAGAGACATGGGAGTGGAGTGCAGTGCAGGCGTGCAGTACTTATTAAACACAAAACGATGGTAAGGCACAGAGGACACACACAGAAGACAGGCAGGCAGCAAGTCTCAGGCGAGCGCTTGTCTGTAAACAATCATTTGATCAAACAAAACAACTCCAAAAAGCACACAAAACAAACCCATTTCACATATAAATACACCAATGCTAAATTTCCCCTGTGCAGGGCAATCACCCTGCTACAGGTAGGTTTAAAAGAAAACAGTAAAGAAATGAAAAAGGAAAGAATGTACTTACATGCTGAACAAATAAGTTACATGTCCTTTCTCTTGAAAAAAACTATCCACAGACGGACAGGCAACGACTGCATTCCTCACGCATGATTTGTACTACAATAGGTCATCTTTGAATTAGCGTTATCTTTAAATTATTCAACCATGGTCTTTGTTTTCACTGAGAGAATAACACACTTGACACTGGAGAAAGTTCAGCCTCAGTCAGTACTGAGATTGTTGTATACTGGTCGATCCTGCACGTGATCATTCTAATAGGGCTAATTTGCACTGAAAAAAAATCAGTTCTTGCTGTTGGGATCATTAAAAACGGGTGTTCGTTATAAGAAGGATTTGTGTTATGTGTGTGTGTGTGTGTGTGTGTGTGTGTGTGTGTGTGTGTGTGTGTGTGTGTGTGTGTGTGTGTGTGTGTGTGTGTGTGTGTGTGTGTGTGTGTGTGTGTGTGTGTGTGTGTGTGTGTGTGTGTGTGTGTGTGTGTGTGTGTGTGTGTCTATATATATTAGTGCTGGGATGAACACAGGAATTTCAAGTTCGGATATTCACTCATATTCACTCGATTTTCAAAAAGTAATAAAAGCCACTATATTGGCCATGGCATGGCCCCTGTGGGTGTGCCTTTATTTTACAACAAGACCTTACAATATGTACAAATATCCTAGGAGTAAAGAATAAGTTGTGTAGGACTTACTTTACCCCAGTGAATTAACTACAAAACAAAGGATGCAAAAAAACAGTTCAAGTTAAATGTTGTTGTGTTTATTCCCGAAATAAATAGTACATAATGTTGACACTGCATTATATTTCCATCCATATCTGTAACCGCTTTTCCTATAGAGGGTCGTGGTGAGCCAGAGCCTAACCTGACAGACAGAGGGCACAAGGCAGGACTACACCATGGACAGGATGCCAGTATATCGCAGGGCAACAAAGGGGCAATTTAGAAAGGCCAATCCACCTAGCCAGCAAGTCTTTAGACTGGGAGAGGAAACTGGAGTACCTGGAGAAAACTCATGTGAACATGGGGAGAACGTACAAACTCCACACAGACAGACCCCTAGGCTGGAATCAAACCCAGGACCCTGGAGGTGTGAGGCAGCAGCGATAACCACTGCATCACTGTTCCGCCCAGCATTTTATTTTTTTTCACAGTAAACATTAGCCGTAGACAGGTTTTCATAAACTAATAAGATTTACTTGGGGCTTTCTGTAGCTGAACAAGAAAATTAAAAATGAAATTTAAACTTTAAAACATTTCAAATAAAACAAACGTGGAAATGGCGCTGTAAAATGAAGGTGAAAAAAACCTCACTGTTTTGATTCTCGTTTATTACATTCCACATAATAGAAAGTTGCAACAAAAATTATAATATCAGGGCTTGAAGTTAACTTAAGGCAGTAGTGAGGATTTGCTACCTGCCTGGACAGTGGGTAGCAAAATGGTCTTATTCGGCAGCGGTTTATTTGACTAATAATTTTATATAAAAATTATTTAAAAAATAAACACCTACCTACTGTTTTAAATAGACCTGATAACCCAAACTATCACATAGTAGGCCTATATTTAAATCAGAATGTATTTATTGTGCTCAACTATGGACTGGAACTAATGCAATTCCTTGTTGAAATGTATTTAGTTTTATCCTTAAGTTCTACAAGAATGCAACCATATCTGTCATCTAAGCATTTGATATGCCATCAGTATGTTTCATCGATATAAATTATTCTCTTATGTCTTCAGTTGTTAACTGAGATTATGGTAACTAACAAATCATACACACATGATAACCTACAGTGTGGTTCGGGGGGCGAAAGCTAGGCCCCCTCTATCCTATCATCTCCTTTCATCAATCAAATCTACTCTATTTAAACCATTAGTCACCCCGATGTAGCTGCCTTGTGTTTTTTTCATTCTGATGTAAACCTAAGCAGATTGCTAGACTCACATCTGATTACTCATCCAGCAAAGAAGCATTTAATATGGAGTATTCACAGCATCTCTCTGCCTCGGTATTTCTTGTCTGTACAATCACAATTATTACACATTATCTCATTTATATAAATTGAGCAGAGGACAGGGGGCATCTCCATATTTAAAACCAATTCATCAGAAAAAAAGCCTTTCACATTGACACACTGTGGCCGATCACCCAGAAATGCCCTAATCCACAGCACCAGAGTTGTATTTGTTTGTAAATCACATAAAAGTTTCAGTAATAAATGTAGTTGAATGGTATTAAAAGCAAAGGGAAATCCATGAACAAAATACTTATGTAAGTGCCTGAGATATCTAAATGACAGGAAATTAACTCTAAAAGTGTCAAGGTAGCATCGTCCACTCCATTTTACTTTATAGGCAAACTGTAGTATATCCATCTGCTCAGCCACAATTGCAGTCAGCTGGCTACAAACAACCCTTTCCATGCATTTACATAGTACAGAAGTTAAGGCTACAAGTCTGAAATCATTCAAACAATTAGCATTTGAACGTTGCCTAAAAAGAGTTTAGTTCATTTGCAAATTTAAAAGGATCTTCACACTATAAAGTTTGTTGTTGCTGCGCTCTTCCCATCATGGTATTCAGTCTCCTCCAAGCCTCCCTTGCATTGCCTCATTCAGTTTGGCAATTTTCATCTTGTTTCTCACTTCCTTCTCTAAATCATTAACTTTTTGTTTATTTCCTTGTATAAATGCTACTTTCTTCTGATTCAAACAGAATTTTAGTTCTTTACTGATCCATGGTTTATTATTTGGGTAAATACACTGAACAAAAATATAAATGCAACATGTAAAGTGTTGGTCCCATGTTTCATGAGCTGAAATAAGATGGCAGAATTTTTCCATACGCACAAAAAGCTTATTTCTCTCAAATTTAGTACACAAATTTGTTTACATCCCTGTTAGTGAGCATTTCTCCTTTGCCAGGATAATCCATCCACCTGACAGTTGTGGCATATCAAGAAGCTGATTAAACAGCATGATCATTACACAGGTGCACCTTGTACTGGGGACAATAAAAGGTCACTCTAAAATGTGCAGTTTTGTCACACAACACAATGCCACAGATGGCTCAAGTTTTGAGGGAGCGTGCAATTGGCATGCTGACTGCAGGAATGTCCACCAGAGCTGTTGCCAGAGAATTGAATGTTCATTTCTCTACCATAAGCCGCCTCCAACGTTGTTTTAGAGAATTTGGCAGTACGTCCAACCGGCCTCACAACCGCAAACCACGTGTAACCACGCCAGCCCAGGACCTCCACAACCGGCTTTTTCACCTGCGGGATCGTCTGAAACCAGCCACTTGGACAGCTGATGAAACTATGGGTTTGCACAACCGAAGAATTTCTGCACAAACTGTCAAAAATCGTCTCAGGGAAGCTCATCTGCATGCTCATCATCCTCACCAGGGTCTTGACCTGACTGCAGTTTGGCGTCGTAACCGACTTCAGTGGGCAAATGCTCACCTTCGATAGCCACTGGCACGCTGGATAAGTGTGCTCTTCACGGATGAATCCCGGTTTCAGCTGTACCGGGCAGATGGCAGACAGCGTGTATGACTTTGTGTGGGCGAGCGGTTTGCTGATGTCAACGTTGTGAACAAAGTGCCCCATGGTGAAGGTGGGGTTATGGTATGGGCAGGCATAAGCTACGGACAATGAACACAATTGCATTTTATTAATGGCAATTTCAATGCACAGAGATACCGTGACGAGATCCTGAGGCCCATTGTCGTGCCATTCATCCGCCGCCATCACCTCATGTTTTAGCATGATAATGCACGGCCCCATGTCGCAAAGATCTGTACACAATTCCTGGAAGCTGAAAATGTCCCAGTTCTTCCATGGCCTGCATACTCACCAGACATGTCAGCCATTGAGCATGTTTGGGATGCTCTGGATCGACGTGTACGACAGCGTGTTCCAGTTCCTGCCAATATCCAGCAACTTCGCACAGCCATTAAAGAGAAGTGGGACAATATTCCACAGGCCACAATCAACAGCCTGATCAACTCTATGCAAAGGAGATGTGTTGCGCTGCATGAGGCAAATGGTGGTCACACCAGATACTGATTGGTTTTCTGATCCATACCCCTACCTTTTTTTTTTTTTTTTTTTTTTTTTTTTTAAGGTATTTGTGACCAACAGATGCATATCTGTATTCCCAGTCATGTGAAATCCATAGATCAGGGCCTAATGAATTTATTTCAATTGACTGATTTGCTTATATGAACTGTAACTCAGTAAAATCTTTGAAATTATTGCATGTTGCCTTTATATTTTTGTTCAGTATAGTTTGTTTTTTTGTTGGTATAAGAGTCTACACAGAATTCAATATAAGAGGTTATGGGATCTGTTAACATGTCCTGATCAGATGCACAATTATTAAAAAACACATTCCAATCCGTTATTTCAAAGCAGCCTCTAAGTTCTTCTATGGCATCATTTGTTCAAGTCCGAATTGATTTAGTTATTGGACATCCCTTTTTCAGCTTCTGACGATATCTACGGAGTAAAGGAACCAAATTATGGTCTGATTGCCCTAGTGGGAGATGACACTTTGAAACATACGCATCAGTCACATTACCGAAACACAGATCGAGAGTTCGGTTCAATCTGATCGGGCACGTCACATACTGATTCAAGTTTGAAAGGAGTGCAGAAACATCACATTCATTAAAGTCCCCTAACAAAAAAAAAGGGTGGTCCACAGACCTGTTCAGTGCTTTACAGTAACTCTCTGCAATGCGTTCAGCTGCGAGAATGTTGTCAGGGCCCGGAACATATGCAAGAATAATTATAATCTGTCCAAATTCCAGAGGGAGGTAGTAAGGTCTGAATGACACAGCTCGAATTTCATAGTGCTTAGACCTAACTGTCTTTCGCCCAGTAAAGTTAGTTGCCCAGTTTTCACTGACAGCATGCACAGCCTGCCCCCAACTCGTTTCTGTGTTTTCAAAGTATCCTGATCAAAGCGAATTGTTGTACATCCTTCCAAATTTATATCCACTGTATCACTTGTTAGCCACGTCTACGTAAAGCAAAATAGTTTGCATTCTCCTGCATCATTCGTCTCTCCATCCGGTGTCTCCGTAAGATCTGAACAGGTGCCTCCCGACCAGGATACTTTATTTCTACCTGCCGCCTAAGGAGCTACTCTCTGCTGATCCATGTGACTCTGAGCTCAGGATGCATCTCCTGAGCGACTGTACTGGAAGGATTGGACACTCAACAAACTCATAAAGTCCCTTCTCAAAAATGGCAGTACGATCCCAGTAGGGAGTAATTGAGAATCGCTTTTTCTTCTTTATTGTAATTTCACCTCGGCCGAACCAGTTTTTCGACCCAAGAAAGCTCCCCAGCCGCACTCAGCTGTTCAGCGTCCTCAACCAGACAGCAGGCAGTCTGCGCCACAGCAAGACAACCCCACAGCCAGCACATCAAACCAGCAGGCAGCCGCTCCAGCCTGCGTAATTCAGCAAGAGCATGGCCTGATATTTCAAAAATAAACTTCAGCCCCTCCAGCAGAGCCTCCGATTTAAAACAGCATATGGTTCCGCCTCTTCAAATACAGCCCGCCGTCAATCAAGATCCACACAAATTCGGCGCAACATAATAGAAGGTAAGGACGTCAATTTAGTTTCATTATTGATGGCGACATTGAAGTTCTTGGATCATAGAGTGGTGGATTGTGGAGATCTATCAGTAACACTGAAATCCAGAGACCCCAGATTACTCAAAAATCTAACTTTGGGGGAATTCGTCCTTGCCTTCGCCATATTCAGAGATGTGATACGTTCAGTATACCCAAAACGCAGAGCTGAACTAGACTCCTATAAATTTTACATTGTGGAGCTGTCTGTCAGATATGGAAGGACCATGTTTTTTGACTATCACAAAGCATTCTCAGCAAAAGCAGTAGATATATTGGTATCAGATAACCACATCATCATTGACTGGGCACAACCAGATTCAGATCTGTTCAACAGTATTTTCGGTGGTCTCAGAGCTAAAGATGCAGGGTCTGCGGTTCCACTGGTCACTCAACATTTCTCTGCCCGAAGGCGGCCATAGCATCAACCTCCTCCAGACCACACTATTTAAACAGAATCTCCATCCCCCACTCTATATATTCTTCAAACACCCCCCCCCCCCCCACCCGAGCAATCCACAAGGCAAGACAAATATGGGTGCAGAATCAGATTTGCAGGAGGAAGACAAATCTGCAATAGTGGTTTCTGTTAAACTGACAATGCAATTTCATTCAAATGTGTAGTACTTGTGGGGATGCTGACTCTAAAGCAATCTGCCCAGTAGCTCCCAAGTGACTTTCTTCAATTCTCACAGTCTCCACTCTGATAACCATTTCCCTACGATCACAAAAACTCCTGAATCATCCTGACAAAATTTTCACTAGTTACTTAATCGATGGACTGGAAAACGCAGTGGGAGGTAATGTGTTTTGTGCAAAGTACTATATTTGAGTATATTGGCCTACATACAATTTATACAGACATTTTCATGTACATTACGATATATACAAGGTAAGAAACTAACAATATTGAAACTTGCCAGTCCTGATGCAAACTTACTAGTCCTTATGTGATGTGCCCAAGTTGGAATCAACAACAGACTTAAATTTTATTTTCCTAAAAAATAAGCACTGTTTAAGCGATACAGCCCGTTGATGTGGGCTCTACCGTGTGGTAGATGACTGCAACTGGAGTTACACATCCCAAGCCGAAGGCGAGGGCGCTAATGAAAGTCAAAGTCATCTAGCACGCAGTAGAGCCTGCGTCGAGAGGGCTCTATCGTTATTAGAAGACGATTTATTTCTTTATTTTCTCTTTATTTAAAAAAAAAAAAACACAACTTTAAAACCTGTATTTACCTTGAATTACTGATATTTCGGCAGGCAACATTCCGCTGAGGAAAATAGTCCCTAACATAATTAGAATAGAAAAATGACATATACGTAGAGAAAATATTATTTATTGCTAACATATTTATTTATTGGCATGCCGTCTGTGGCAGGTCACAAAGCAGGACTTAGTAAAGAGCGTTGCTCCATCGGCTGTGTGGACTCACTGCATGATCCACACAGAGCAACTGGCTAGGTGAAGTCTTGCAGCAGGCCACATCCATTGTGAACTACATCAAGCCTCACCACCTTCGCGCACATCTGTTTGCAAAGCTGTGTGAAGACATGGGGTCCGATCATAACGTGTTGCTGTTCCACACTGACGTTCATTGGCTCTCAAGAGGAAGGGTACTAGAACGATTTTTTAACTGAGAGAAATGCTTGCCTATGCAATAAAACTGAATTTGTTGATTTTCTCTGTGATCAAAAATAGATGTTCCTTCTTGCATATGCCACTGATATATTTGCAAAATGGAATTAACTGAATGCAGGTTTGCATGGAAAGAATATCAGCATCTTTCAGCTGATGCCTCTTTTACACTGTACAACCGAGCCACGCTGGGTCCGTACTGAGCCCTCACGGTGCGGCTAAGGGGAGCCTGGGTTGTTTTTCCACTGCAAAGCCAAGCCATGCTACTGACAGCACACACAATGAAAGACAGTTGTTATTAATTGTTATTAATTAGCTCAGTTTGTGAAAAGACATGCAAACAAATGGTGTTTGAAAATCAATACACCAACAGCTGTATCTTGTATCGCTATATTTTGTAAATATATTTAGGAATGTCTTTATAATCAACAAATTGTACTGATTACATCGACTTACTAAAGTTAAATTAGTTTTGTTGAAGGGGAAAAAAGAAGGTTTTAAAAATATGATTTCCCAGAGATAACTCATTTAAGGATAGTTGATGTTTTTTCTAGTTGTTTTTTTGATTGGGTGCTTAAAAAAAAAATCTCCAGATCTTGCTGAACACTTCTATCTGCACTTCTATATTTGTCCCATCACACTCACATTAGACTTTGCGAGTACATAAACAGCGTATTAATGTGTTGGTTGCTGTGTTTTTTGGTTGCATGTACATTTTTAACTCTCAAAATGGGGTTGTGCAGGAAAAAAAAAAAAAATTAGTCTTATCAATTATTTAACAATGTGTCCCAGTTTTGAGCTTTGCAAATCTCGGGAACGGCCAAGGGATTTAATCAATTAGATACATCCTTACACTACTGTAAGAGGGTAGCTAGGTTACATACACTCAAAAATAAAATGTCAAAATGTAAATGTCTTGATTTTTGTACAATATAATGAACTAATACATTTACTGTCTATATAAAAAATGTAATTTATAAAACATTTTATAAAAATAATAATTAGCAATAGAATTTGCAACGTGATTTTGCTTTCAGGGTTTGTCTGTACTAAACTCTGTTCATCATCAGATTATCAAAAGCATGTATGCATATTTAAAAAAAAAAAAAAATCAAACATACAGTATATGTAAAAAGTAATACCTGCAATGTATTTGTTCGACAGATAGCAACATAATTGGAATGGCTTGCATGTTGATTCTTGCTGTCCTTTAGACTACTGCTGAATATTTCATTAATTTCTGACTGTACCTAAAAATAGACATACAAAGGTTTTAGATTTTTTATTTTTTTTATTATCTTGAACTACATATTGTAAAAGATTAAAAATGTTGCTCTTTTGGTGTAATTTCCCTTACTATACTGGTGTAGGGTCAGAAAGTTGTACATCGTCAGAATGTGGTACTCCTACCCTTTTAACACCAGAAAATGGTACACTGTCAATGCTGTGATTGACTGCTGCACAAATTCCTAACAAGACATACTGTAGTTCTCACATTCAAAATCGTATATAACCCAGTTGGTTGCTCATCAGTTAGTCACATACAGTTTGCAAGGTCATTTCCTTGTTTTCTGAGCTAAAATCATTTGCTCATGGCAGGGCAAGCGCAGTACAGGAGTAGGACGTTTTAACCTGTACCACAAAATAACACCACACCGGTATCAAGAAACTGTACTCACGGTGGTGACATTCTGCATTGTTTGCTGATGCAGCGCTTCAAATGTTTCAAGTTGGTGCCGCAGTACCTGTGTTATGGGAAATGCAAAACAAACAACAGCAACAACAAAATAGGGTGTAAAACTGTACAGGAATACATTTTCTAACAGAAGTTTCTTGACTAATGAAAAGCATCATGGAACATCTTCTGTGTTGTTTTTATATTAAGGAAACCTTATGTTCAAAACTAATGTAAAAACGTACCTTTAGTGCCGAGTGTGCCTGGTAATCCATGTTATTAACGCATCCCTGTGAAGCCTATCGCTGTAAATTCAGAATCTGGAAGAAACTGACAAAGTTATTTAATTATACAAAATGAATTCTGCCTGCCATCAGGTCAATCTACAGTGTTGGAAAAACCTCTTGAAAGGACCTTACAATGGACGTATAGTGACGCAGACCAACTTAAAAGTAAATGTCATGGTAACCAAGGGCATTTCCATAACTGTATTGTTTAACAATTAATTACACTATCTGTGTCAAACTTTATTTAATATTATATTTAATATACGAGAGTGACTATATTGAGGTTGAAAGTTCCACTCTATAATTTTATTTTATTTTTTTCAGTATCAGCACGTTACTGTAGCTACATGACACGCTCAACCGGGCAATTCAAAACTTACAACAGCTGTTTCTTACCGTTTTGTATCTTTCCAAGCCGCTCCGGGACATATTAGTTCATCATATTCACATTATACTAAAAGGTCACTTCTTAAAAATGAAAGTTGTCTAACGTTATCTCTCAGTTTACTTAATCATTCTTACGTTGGCCACTACATGCCCAGTACATCTATGTACTCAATCTGCAACGTCTACAGCTCGTCTGAGCGCCAATCGATGGTTTCCATGCAAACACAAACATTCTAGGACCACTTATTCAGAACAAGCCATTTGTCAGAATAGGGAGACATCTGGCGGAATGCTGTTGTAAATACACATTTCGTGTTCGTATATTATGGGCTTTTGATTTTCCCTGAGAGATACGCATTTGTAATAATATTATTATTATTATAAATATTATATATATTATTATATATATATTATATATTATATATATATATATATATATATAATATATATATATATAATATATATATAATAAAATAGTAATTAGTCTGCTAAAAAACAAAATAATAATAATAATTCCAACTTTGTTTGTGTGCCTTGTGCCAAACACACTTTGGTATAGCTAGATTAACTGGCTAAGAAGAGAAAGGTACCTAGACATAGAAAAAGTTATAGTATCTCAGCTGAAATTTGCCTCCCTTTGCTTTTACAAAATCTTTACCAAACTCTTTTCTCATTTTTTGTAAGAGGTTGAAAACAACTGGTAAGGTCCCTGAAATGTACTGTATGTAAAAAAAGTATTCACAGAGCTTTACATTGAAAGATCTCTAACATTTCTAACATTCAGTTCTTCCTTTTAGAAATAAAATGGTCCACACTCCAGCAAACATTTAGTAATCAAAATGTTCAAACAGTTTTTGGTAATTGTTCACAAACCATTTTTATTGGTAGAATGTCTTGTTGCAAACAGATTTCACATTGAAGTACAGTAGTGAACTAATTAGAAACAAAAAAAGCTTTTCAGAGCTTTTACTTTGCTGCAGAATCATTACATGCAACCTTTTACTGTTAAAAGACTGGACACAATTAACATTTTGCTATGTCCACACAGAAGTAACTTTATCATTTGTTTTGAGACTATCAAGGAACAGGTTTTGAGGAGTTTAATATGTTGCTAGTGCGTGAGTCTTTTGAGTACTGTAAATCTAACTTCCGAAATCTGAACTGACCAACTAATGCCAATTAGATTTATTGAAGCTGTAGCGGCTCAGTTTGTACTAAACTGATAACTGTTTTGAAACCGGAGCTCTGTGTAAACAGATGTAGCCAAGGGAACCTTTTCACAAATGGAGCTCATGTTGACCTTGAGGTTTACTCTCTGGGAAAAGTTGGAATACAACTGACTTCCTGACTTGTGGTACACGATTGTACAAGCAAAGGGGATAACTTTACCTGTGACGCAACCAGGATTAGTCAGGTTTACAGACATGCATGTTATATGAAGTTAATAACAATAATAACAATAATAATAATAATAATAATAATAATAATAATAATAATAATAATAATAATCTTGTTTGACTTGAAAAAACATCTTAAATGGTGCAAGCAAATTCCTACTTGGTTTGATTGAATGAGCATAAAAAAAGCTTAATATGACATTTGAAAATAAATTAATAAAGAATGACACGTTTTTAATAATAAAACGATTGTAGCGTACTTCACTAAAGTGAAACCATGATTTTGTTATTTTGAAAAACCAAGCTTCAGATTATTACTAGTGCTTAATAACAGTAACAACGTTTTATTTAGATTTGGTGCTGAACTTAAACCCAGTCATGGCCCCGCAGCAACACAAACCTACTGACAGAAGGGAGAGGTTAGTAGGACAGAGTTCCGGCTAGAAAGGACCAGACCTAGGATAGAAGAGCGGAAGAGGCTCACTCTAGTAGCAGAGCAGCGAAGCTGGACATGGAAGCTAGGGTAGAAGGTGGTCACTGACTGAGGGCAGTGATGCCGACACAACCCAGGGGTGAAGGACCCAACAACCGAAACCGGATAGAAGGATGGTCACTGACTGAGGGCGGCGATGCCGACACAACCCAGGGGCAAAGGACCCAGCAACTGAAAACACAGAGGGTTATGACTCGGGGAGCCGCTCCTTGGGAAGAACTGTCCCTGAAGACCGGGACACAAAAGGATAGAGAGAGTTACCCAGAGCCTGAGACTTCTGTAAAGGGGCGCTCGTTAGATCCCCAGTTGGCTGAGACTTGCACTGCCTGGAACCTGAAATAAGTATGAGGCTGTGAGGCGTGTGAGTAAAAATGGATTTTCCAGACAGTGATTTACGTGTAAAAATTAAAATTTTATTTAATATTACACAGAAAAAAAAAGAAAAATAATAAAGAAGGATGTGAGGGAGGGAGTGCTGGAGTAATCAAAAATAAAGGAACGGAAGCCTCTTAGTCCTCTTCGCGCTCTGCTTACATCCAAAAATAAAACAAAAAGGAATAAAAACAGAAAAGAGCCAAGTTAGTAAGGCCTCCGTTCGTGACACAGTCCAAACTCCCACGTACTTCCCTCCAGCCTTTTTTCCCCCGCCTCTATTCCTTAGGACCAACCCTGAACACAGTAGCACGTTCCCTTTAGTATGCAAACCCCGCCCCGGTAGTCAGTGGATCACCAATCCCAAACTGACAGGTATCCTTAATTTCACTTGACTCCAGTGGCTGGAATTTACATACTCGTACTTCCGCCCCTCACCAAGGTGCCGCCCCTCAAAAAGATGACTTTTGTCATGGTCACAAGACCTTGGTAAGGGAAGTCCCGAGTTGGTTTGATGCCTTCTACTGTTGGGAGGCTGAATTGCAGACCGAAACCCCTTTGACTCATCACAGAGGCATATAGGTTAGTATGGGACTCAAGCATAGAATAGCCACGTCCCAAATTGAGGCAGAGTATAGAAGAGAGCCTCGAGTGAGGCAAGATAAGCACAGGAGCTGCGAAAGGACAGAGTGTGGCTGGGGGTCCGCTCTGACTCACATGGTGAGAAGCTCCCTGAAGATAAAGGGAGGCTGATGCCTAGCCCTGAGGTCAGGGAAGTGAGATCACTTGCCCCCCAAAAGATGGACCCCCGGCTCCTCACAAAATCTCCCACACCGTGAGACGGACAAAAGACAGCACATGTCAGCGCATAACAAACAAAAGACCAGGAGGACAAATGGGACAAACAGGAGGATGGCTAGTAATTTAGTAGGATGTGACTATGTGTATACCTGCTGCTCAGTGGAGAGGAAAAAACCCCTTGAGGCTGATTAGGGGAAAACCTCTAGTGGCCCCGGAAGACAGGAAGCCCCCACTCCGGGCATACTAGCAATTTAAAAGGGAGCAACTATATCGGCAACTATATCGGAGAAGGATGAATGAATGTAGGAAATCGTTTCAGAGGAGGACCAGCTCCTCCACATTCGTGATCAGGCTGGGGGTGGTGGGGGGGGTGGGGGTGGGGGGTGGGGGGTGTTGTGTCGAGAAGGGAGGCCTGCTCAGAGGCAAGGGTGGAGAGGAGGGAGGCCTGCTCAGAGGCGAGGGTGGAGGAAGGCCTGCTCTGGAGGCAAGGGTGGAGTCAAGGAGGGAGGTCTGCTCTGGAGGCGAGGGTGGAGAGGAGCCTGCTCGGAGGAGAGGGTGGAGTCGAGTTATGATAAGAGTGAGAGGAATCTAATGAACAGGGGGTCTGGGGCGGGGGGTTCCTGCTGGGGAGATACCTTGAAAAGTGTGATAGGGAACTTGATACTTGACAGGTGAATGGACCGACCGCACTGAAATTGATCCGTCTTGTAGGTATGCAGCCAATCGAAGGTGGCAGAGAGGCAGCTGATCCCATAGGTAGATCCTTGTAGGGGGAGAAGCGGCTTTTCCGAAGAGTGGAAATAGCAAATGGAGAATGCATGTTGATATAGACAGACAGGAAGGTGAGGCAGGGGAAAGCTCTTAAGAATCCCACGAAGGGTCAGTCGAACTGCTGGTATGGAGAGACTGGAGAGAGATAGAGAGAATCCCTAGCATGGACGATGAGAGCCAGGATCCTGTTTTGTATGAAGGAATATGATTATTCGATTCTGGACGCAGAAGGTTGAAAACACTGAACAGGCTGTAGAAAAGGAGCTCTTGAACAACAGCCGAGGGCTGCAGACATGTATTGCTGAGCAGATTAAAGGAGGTTACTCAGAGTAGGATTTAGGTCAAATAGCATCTGGAGAAGCTGGGGATTCTGGATGGGGATTGTGGAAGCAGATGGAACCAGCTGACTGAAATTGGATACCGAAAGTGGAGGCAGAAGGAGAGCTGGAACTGAGGGCTGAGGCGGCAGATGGACTGAACGAACATATGGATCGTCTGCTGGGGAAGCTCGGTGCCTTTACACTCCATATTCTAGAAATGAGGGCAGAGAGATGAGATGCCGCCATTCTATATGTTAGTTAATATGGGATCGATCAGCGGTTTGCTACTATCATGTCTGCTTGAAATGGAAAAGGTAAACTCACATTCAGAGATTTGGGTTTCACAACTCCAGTTATTCTCTTAATAGTGGAACCCCTTAACTCATAATCAAGACAGATTTCCAGTCTCGTACGACATCTCTCACCAAGTATTAATGCTGTAACATTTGAGAGGATGAGCGGAGATATGACTAGGATTGCTGAGGAAGTGCCCCATATTTTGATTAGATGGGGATTAGTGTTAGCCTTGATTGTGGGAATGCTGCCACGATCTGCATATTGGAGGAAAGCTGGATCATTGAAGGCTCTGGAGAAGTGCAGTTGCAGATTTAAACAGGAAACTACAGCAACTTTTGCATGCTGCAGTAGTGAGAAGATCTGAAGAGAGAGCAGAGAGCTGCTGTAGTAGGAGCAATTAACAGTAGAGGGCAGGATCTGCTGAACAGAGCAGAGGTCTGAAGAAAACGATGGAGTGCTGTCAGTAGTGTGCAGAGGCCCAGCTGTAGAGAGCAGTGATCTGCTGAAACAGAGATCTGCAATGGTGAACGGAGGACTACCACCGGTAGAGTGCGGTGGTCTGCTGCAGAGAGTAGGGATCTGCTGGATCTGCGGTAGATATTGGTCTTTCAGTGTTAAGGCAGATTTAGAAGGAGCCAGAGATGGGGATGCTTTTGGGAGAGATGAAGAATGCAGAGATCTGAGACCGCTGCAGAACCCGAGAGGATGAAGAACATGTCAATCCAAGGCAGCTGCAAAACCTATTGATTGGTCGAGAGCAGTTTATGAGGAGTATTGTCTATTGGGGTAAGGAGGACATTGACTGAAACGTTGATAATCGTAGGACATGGTTCCATGACTGACTGGCGGCTCGCATTGATATAATGATGACTTTGAAAGTTGAATAAGGTGCCTTGATGAAGCTGGTCAGATTGGAGGAGCAGAGCCAGATGAGGAAACACAAATCTGGGAACAGGAATAAGTCGCAGGAATGGATGCCTGATGCAGGGAAGCTAGACTTTACTGTGATGGCAGATTCTGAGCATCTCAAAAAACAGCTGAGTAAGGTTGCTTCATGACCAGGTTCTTCAAGAGGGGAAGAGTTGAAACTGAAGAATGTCAATTGATATAGGTAGGCAAAAGGTTGATGAGGAGGGGAAACTCCTGAGAATCCCACAGAATGACAACTGCAGGAATGTATAGAAAAACTGGAGTGTGCGAGCTTCATGGTGATAGCAAACCAGTTTAAAGACTGTATAGAATTTGTGGTGTTATACTGCTATCTAGAGGTTATGATTGGAATTAACCATTGCTTGAGTGAAGCCGGGTTCGAATATATTTGGTTATTGTGATTGAAATCCTTGCCAATATAGAATTGTGTATTCTTTTAGATTTTAATATATTCGTTACATGTTTTAGGACAGTTAGTCATGTATTTGAATATGTTAACACAGTATTTAGATGTCGCAATTCGGTGAGTTGAACGAGCCCTCGCAGTTTGTAAAAATGCAGCAGCAGCAAGCCAGAAGATTGCAGTACTGTGACACAGAGCTCACAGTGCCGGATGAAGCTGCCTGGTCACCATGGCAACTTACCGCTCCCCGCAGTCACTCAATGAGGGTGTTGCCGTGGTAGCCATGGACTGAGAGGCGCCGGTGAAAAAGTTGCATAACAGCAGTGTCGTTGGAGCATGTTGTAACCAGTCGAAAGCACAAGCCGCCACAGGTTGAAATGGAGCATGAAATGAACTGGATAGGTCTTTAAACTGTTGAACGTAACTAATATAAATCCAGGGCAGGATCTTCTGAAGGAACGATAAATTGTGCTGGCTCTGAGAGCGGGGAAGTGGCGCTTGATTGCAAGCGAAGAGTAAAGAAAGATTCAGCTGACATCTTTGTGGTGGATTTAAATAGAGGAGTTACAGCAAGGCAAACGCTGATGACGGGAATGTTGATGTCTTGTTGAAGGAGCTTTGAAAGTTTTAGTGGAGGGCCAGTCTGTCTAATAAAGATGCGGACAAGTTAAATAATGAAGTTGTGGTTTGGACGGTGCTGTTGCTGGGCTAGAATTGTTTGTTTGCTTTAATTACGGCTTTCAGAGGGTTATACTACATTTAATTTTATCAATTTGAATTCAGTTGACTGATGCAGCTGAGATGTAAGTTATGCTCAACTCATGCCTCTATTCTTGTTTTGTTTTTGTTCCCATATAACTGACACTTTTCTAAAGCTCAAAGGGAAGTATTGACATTCACTTTTAGTCACTGTATGAGAGCTTTTTAAACTTAAGCTCACTTTGAGAAGCCAAATACACGTTTGAGATCTTTTGTCTTTTGAATCATTTTCCTTGTGTGGTAGTGACTTGTAGCTCGCTAACGTTACAGAATTTTTGCTGCTATGCATGTTGATGGTAAATCGGATGTCCAACTGTCAAAATGTTTTGGTAGAATGTGCGTTCTTGGAGAATATGGTGCTCTTTCTGACAGTATCGAGTGTCCTCAGTACGCATATTGGTAATTACGTCATTTTGTTTACCCGTCCATGAAAATTTGGGGCCCAGCCAGGAATTAAATCCTGTCACTGCCACTGTTGTGTTGGAAGATAAACTGTCAATCAGCCTACAATCAATGGTATCATTGTACTTTGCAGAATTTTTTGATACATGGCTTAATTAATTTAATCTTCAAACCAAACGAATGCCTCCAGTCCCTGAACTGCTAAAACAACATGATCAAACCACTCTAGGTACAATGTTTTCTTCATTTCAGTCTTTCCCTTTTTTCCGCCAGACATACTGCGGTCCATTTTTGGGAAAAAGCTATATTTTAGTCTTATCAGATAAAACAGTTTTGTTGAAGAATGCTTCAGATTCCTGTTCATGTTTCTTGGCAAATTTTAGAGGATTTGTTTAATGACTTTTCTGTAGAAGTGGTTTGCAGCAAAGTGTACGTGCATAGAACTCTTCTTTCTTTGTAGTGTGTGCGGATTCTTTCGTGCACTGCTATGTCTGATGCTTCTAAATCTTTCTTAGTCCTACCTGCTGTACCCGTAATTTTCTTTGGATGTCCATCTCTTTCAAGTGTTTCAGTTGAATTTGTTCTGTTCTTAATTATTACTCTGAATGTGAATTTTGGCATTACATATTTCTTTGATACTATTCTGTTGGCATTTCCTTTGTTTTAGTTTGCTACAAGGGCTTTTCTCAAATGCGAATCCAACTAATTTGTCTTGACCATCTGCTATGTTGCCATAACGTTCTTCTTCAACAGATGTTGGAAATAATTACCTTTTTTCTGGCTATAGACATTATAATGCAGCTTAATTACTGTGTGATGGTTTTCTATCAATTATTTGAAATTACTTAAGTCCTTTTTTTTAATAAAGATTTGTTAAATGTTTGTTAAACTACTAGAAATTGTGTATTTTAGTCGTTGACATATTAATTAGTGGCTAATGTTTACTAAATGCTTGTATTTAACATGGTCTCTTTAATTACCTTTGTGACATAGTGTAAGAGTGTACTATAGCTTTAAGACAAAGTGTACATGTCACCCCTTGCATGTGTCCCAGTGTGCAAGGCAGTTGTTGGCTGGACTTGAAGTACAATAAACGTGTTATAAATATCTCTGTGTATGACTCCTCAATATGGAAAAGTCCAAAAATAATAACCTTATATTAAGTATAATGGGCAAATACTTTTGTCTCGACTGTAGGCTATATAACATGCATATAAAATTGATGTGTGAATATGAATGTAACAGGGTCAAGAATGTCCTTTTCACATGTATTTTATGCTTGTATTATTTTTATAATCTTGTTTATTGATTTGATGGTGGTTTATGTTGTATGACACTTTCTAATTGATTTGTATCACGTTATGTTTGCTTCTCCACTCGTTTCCCTTTATCTCTGCCTCATTGGGGCACCGACTAATTGAATTATTGAACAATTTATGCACCTGAATATAAATAGCCCATCTTTTTACAAATGGGATCCATTTGTGTTTGTCTGTGCAGGAGTGGGAACGCAGCATTTGGAGCTTGGAATGACGAGTAAGAGAGAGTGAATCAGACCAGTAAATGGAGCATCCCGACTAAGTATTGGGATGATATGCCAGTGCTGAATAATGAATGTGAGCAGCTTGAGTGTTTTTAGCTTGTTGGTAGCCGACAGGAATTTAGGAAATGAAACAGAGTAGGCTGCGTTCCCTGCCGTATATGGACATTGTGTGTGTGAGGGTGTGTTGAGACTGCTGTATTTTGTTTTTATTATTGCTGTTTTACTGTGTTCTGTAAAAATGTATATTCCCTCTATTTGCTGGGTAGCAGTGTTGTTACATTTGCACTTTACTAAATAAATGATTCCCATTAATGTGAACCTTGTTTAACCGTTTCAAATCTTTCTACCTATTTATAGGTGAATGGAATGATTGTCTTAAACAAATACCTTGTAAACAATGTGTTGCTATTTTAGGATTTTTGCAATAGATGAATGTCTTTTAAAATGTATTTGGCAACCTTGTTCCTGCCATATTTAATCTGTTTATGAATAAAAGAACCTAAAGGTATCCTATAATTTGTTCTGTGCCTTATCGCATTGAACTGGCGTAGTCACTCTATATTCTACCACGACTATATTCTACTAAAAGTAAGGATATCGGTTTCAAATATGATTTTGGGCAAATCATTTCTTGTTAAATCTGTCAAAGCTTCAGTGAGGCCTGAAGACCAGAACAGAGGTGTTAATCTCACAGTACTCGTGTAAATATTGTATATGTCCATGGTGGCAATTCTCCATGTCTATTGAGTCCTGTATATGTTTTATTAAGGAAAGACTGTAGAACAAATGCTATTAGAAAATGTATGAACTGCTTTATGATTTGTTTATGTACAATCCTACTGATTATACATTTTTAAGATACATCATCACCAGCATAGTAATTGTCTTTGACCAGACGGAGCCTTCCAATGTCGCTTCTTTCTAGATGCCATCTATGGAGTTGGCAGCAAAAGATCTATAATTCCTCCCCATTATGATAATCAAACTGAAACCCAGTTGAGTTTGCAAACTGGCAGAATTCATTAAAAAACACAGCTTTCTAATACAGTGAGTGAAAGGACGGGAACAGGTGTCTAATGAACCACTTTACAATCATCATGTGAGTCTCATATTTGAAATACAATTGCTATGTGGTATCAGCCTGAGGAAAAAAAAGTACTGTAATATTCCCCTACTGTATTTTAGGAACTCAAATAACTCATATTTAGAATAGCAGAATGTTGCTAGTTGGGATATTCTACTGGGGTGTGAAGAATTCTAATATACTAAATTCTACGAGATGTTGACAGATTGTTCCATATGAAAGCAAACTCTCTACCAAAATTCCAGTTTTACTTATCCATGTTTTGATGACACAAATGAATAAAGAAGCAGTTGTAAATGGACAAAAAAACCCCAAACAAATTAATTTGTAAATTCGTTTTTTTATATATTTCGTTTCTGTGTAGAACATGTGAACTTGGTTTATGAAGATCTGATTTCCTTGTTAAAAAGAGATTTTCATTACACATTGAGGTTACATGTTTTTGCACATTATTGCATAACACAGCATATTATGATATTATAACAAAACACTTAGCTTTTATTGAAGAAATAAACAGATAATAGTAAGCTAGACATTTTCAGTAGTCACATATCCTCTTCACATAAATATTTTGTATATGGAGGAAGAGTAAAATAACCGAAGAAACCATTCTGCTTTGTGAGTGAAAATTATATAGTTATACGAAAACACTATATATACTAAGAAGACTACAGGCTTAAACTCTTTGTATTAATTCCATTGCATAGTAATTGCGTATTTATTTATCCATTCATGTGTATAAAGGATAATTATTACAGTATAAGATTCTTGAAGAAAATACTTGAATACGTAGTCATTGTAGTCTTAGCTGTGTTATAAGTAGGGCATCTGATTGAGGGGTGAATTTTTTTTTTTTTCCCATATTCAGGTGAATACTTTTTTCAAAATCGGGTAAAATTATTTAATGAAAAAAATCAGGTGAAATCAGGTGGATTGCTTTATATGTAATCAAGAAAGAATAAATATTCAAGTTGAAATTGGGTTTTATTAAGAAAGAAATAAACAAATGCACAAAGTGTTGAAAACAAAGTTGTCGTCAACAGTTTAAATCCCCTACATATGTATATTTCCACACAATATGGTATGTAGACTTTTGACGACATCTATCTCTCTACCCCCTTTCTTTCTCTCTGTCACACACACACACTGTATATGGAGACGTTTCTCTGTTCCAATCAAGTTTTATTGTACTCCATCCTGTTTTACAAAGAGAAACGATCGACTGTTACATCTATGCATGCTCTTGGCTTAAACACGCTCATAAAACAAATAACTGGGAAGAAAAGTGTAGCTATATTGCTACAATTTTGAAAAAACAAACAACATATATATATATATATATATATATATATATATATATATATATATATTATATATATATATATATATATATATATATATATATATATACACTAAGAAGCCACATTTTTCTAATAGGTAAATCAGTTTACCGTCATCGGCGCCAGTTCTGATCTGTTGCTTTTGAATCACAGACAGCTGCACATGCGTATATTCATATACAGTATGTGCCTATTTGGGCAGGTTTTGGGTTTAACCCAAATGCAGAACAAAGCATTCAGGGGAAAGAAAATCAGATGCCCTTGTTATAAGCTACAAAATATGTGCTGGCTAGAGTTTCCTTGCTTTTCCAGATAATTATGTAGCAGACTGTGAAATACATACACGTATGTACAACGAACAAGATTGACTTTTAGGTGACTCATGTATTCTGCAGCAATTACTAACTGTAAGTGGACTATTCTTTTGCATGTTCTGCATTGAACCAAAATGTAACACTGTTGATGTAGTGTAATGCACCATGGTACACATTCCTACTAATGTTAATCTCAATGGATTCACAAGACACGGAGTGAAGCTATTTCTGCAGGGTACTTCAAATAAGCAAGATGTTTAGGCTGTAGGGAAAACAGTGACTGCATCATATCCCTCTGGAGGCCTCATCCTAGACCTGGCGTGGGTCTCACAGTACAGCTGTCCCTCCACGAAGAAGTAGCCCTTCTGCTTCAGATTCATATTACAGTCAGAGCACACAAAGCATTCAGGGTGGCGAAACTTATCACGGGCCTTCACAATGGTCCCGCTGTAAAGAAAAACAGAATGAACACAACATTTGGCACGGTTTATCTGTAGCGGGATTTTAATGTGATAAAATGTAGGAAAATGCTATTATTCATGAAATAATCTTTTACTTATATATAATTAAAGTCTAATCTGGCAGTAAAGGAATCTGTAGTTTTATTTGTTTATTGATATTGGAACACAGTTAGTATGGTATAATTTGTGCAAAAAAACTTTGCTTTATGAAAGTGAATGAAATACTCACACAATCCCATTGCCACATTTGTCGCACAATGGCAGTTTCTGAACACTTCCGGTAGGTCCACCAACCTTTGTGATGGGTGCTCTCACACTTCTAGTGCCAGTGGGATGAGAACCTGCCAAATTGGGATTAAACAGCTAACATAACCTTTTAAAGTAACTTGAAAACAGACAACTGCTAGTACTGTGGGTCTTTCTGCTGGTGGTCTGTTTCAGTGCACATGTAATGTAAACAGCAATGCCACTCTAAATCTTGTAAACCTGCTCTGTCACAATTTACAACTTATTTTCTTTTTATTTACTTGATCATAACACCAGAATGATAACTATAGAGCACTGTTGTTGCTGCTTCAATCGTAAAAAATAGGCCACTCATCCTTCTTTTTATTTTAATGGTTCATTTTATACAAGTGAGTTTGAAACCTCCCCAGTATGTTTCATTACCATCAATTCTAAATTTATCAAAATGAGAAGACAAAACCAACAATGATCCAGTTAATGCTTACCAGGTTCGTCCTCCATGTAATCCTGCAGTGCTCTGAAGGAGCCAGACTGCCTAGGCATATGGTATTGGTCCTGATTCTCCTGAAGCATTTTGTACACGTGTGACTGCTCGATCGATGGCTCTGGTTCAACACTGCAGGATAAGCACCATCATTAGTTACTACAAGAGCAACTTGTACTTTACTGTTTTTATTCAAAAAGGTTGCTTTGAATTATAATTACAAATTACAATTACTTCACTGCTGTTTTTTTTTTTTTTTAACTGCTCTTAATTGTCAAGTTGACCACATTTCAGAAAATATTAAATAGTTCTGAAAAGTATACACCTACAGAATTCCAACAAATATTCAGCATTATTTAGTTGTATATGCATGTATACATTTTTAAAGCAATAATTCATATTGTACTTTTTTTTTTTTTTTTTTTTTTGGTCTCTGGTGCCTTAGCCCCTAGGGCCTAACACTCCACGTTTCTCCCCAAATAGTTACATGTTAGTTATAAGGCATTTTGATCGAAATTTCCAGTTCTTTCTGAATTCAACTGCAACATGTCCGCCCTTTTATGTGCTATTGCATTCATACACAATCCTCATGAAGAAAGGAAAAAAAAAAATATTGAACACACTCTTTAAATATTATTTTACATTTAGGCTTCAGATCAATGCCTTAGCTATTTGAAAATACCTCACCATGTGTTAAATGCAACCATGCACTTAATATCTGAATGAAATGTTTCTTTACATAAAAATCAGCTCTCAATAGTTACTGTATAGAGGATCTATATTGTTTTTAGTGATTTCAGTTAAAGTGGAAAATGCCTGTCCATATAGAGAGTTCATATTATTAGCATCTGAGTACAATTGTATGGGGGAGTTAAACGGAGCACGTTGACTCTGGAGCCCTGGCAACTTTTGAGGAGACCCTTTCATGGTAACCTTTAAATCTCTGGGGTCGATGATGCTAGAAACTGCAGGGGGGGCTTCTTGCATCCATTAATGATCAAGAATGACAGACACAACAAGGACACCAGCAGAACGACAATGAACAACAAACCAGCACAGGTGATGAGGGAAACAAACACCAGGGACCATGAAACACCATTTACAAGGGAAACATTGTAGAAATTATATGTATGGCAGTTACAAATGTTATTAATAAATGTTGATTATGCTCTAGCAACAGGATGACACACACTCAAATCAAACACAGGCTTCATCATACTACTGTATGCATGCCTTCAATTACAAAAAAGAGACCTTTTCTAAACGTCATTCCCCTTAAAAGATATGCTTCCCCTGTACTTCCACTATATTTTTGAGGTAATGTAAATGCTACTATAAAGTACTTACATAAATAGCCATGCTATCTTGTTTTGGGGATACATGTAAAGATTACCAATATACTTAATGCAATTTTTTAATAAATTAAATGTATTAAATACGATTAAATCATTCCCATGCACAGAAAACAAATTTGAAGCCGGGTTACTAGGTCTAAGTTCATGTTTACCTCATCGCAATTTCTAAACAGGATTTGTTATATAATGCAGATTATGCTTATAACAGCCATACAATGCAGATTGCATGCTATATCGCAAAAACCTAGTGCATATAACCTGCTTTGGCCTGAGACTACGAACGGTTTTGGTCTGACATTAAACTTGTGTTCGAAGTAGCCTAGGTCCTGTAAAAAACAAAGAGATTAGAAAGAGGTTAGGGGTGTTAGTGCATGGGAAGGCTTGGTCACTCTTTAGATTAATGTTCAAAACACTGGTGCTGGTTATGTTCATAGTATTTTTGTTGTTGTTATTTAAAATAAGAGCAAAAGGGTTTTAGATACAGGAAATGTAAGCCTAAAGAGCTGGGCTTATGGACATCAAAGACAAACACAGGATGAAGACAACTGGACATGGATCAATAAAACCCTTACACTCACCCTTCTGGTTTGTCTTGAATGAGGCCGCGTATCTGTCCATGGAGGGCGTCCTGGATGTTGCCGGCAGAGTACAGGCCTATAGGAGTGTTGTAGGCTGAACTCACTACCTGCCTTTTATCGTCAATGCTGGCTGCGGCTACAAATGGCTGGGCTCTCCTATTATGAGCAGCACCGATTGGTTTAAACTCCTGCACATAGAGCCGAACAAAAACACACAACGCTACATTGGCCACAACATGTTGGACTTCAGACGGAGCAACCCATATGGAATGTGTACCTAATATATATAGAGGGCAGTCTTATTTTATCTGCAACATTATATTGTTTTTCAACATAGGCAATACATTTAAAATATGAAAGAAAGTAGGGGTCATTATATTCTATGTGCAGGAAATTATCAGTACAGGCAATATGGGTTACAGTGTCTGCAGGACTGTGGCATTAAATAGTAAACAAAAGGGTTGTTATTGTAATGCGGTGGGTCTAAACCTTGCAAACAGCAACTATAGGGTATGTGTCTCAGGGCATTATTCTATTATCAGCCAGAATAAGACCATTACTGGCCCAAGTGCAATTCATGTTTATTACTGATTTATTGTACTAATTATTTTTAATAGAACTGCCATTTCAGGCTCTTTATATTTTCTAATATTTACTGAAAGTGTTACAGCTCATTTCACCATCTAATCATTAAGAATAACATTGCTCTATAAAACTCATCTTTTCAGTGAGTATCCATGACAAACAAACTATTCCCATGCTTATACTGTTTGTTTACTATTCATGCATTCGCTCTGCTTACTGCAGTTTGCTCTGCTTTTATTATGGTGCTCCTCAGTAAACCTTTATAAGAGATTCAGAAAATGTAGACGGTATATTACCCTGTCTTTTACCCAGGTACACAGAACAAGTTATTGCACGTATCCAAGACAAACATTAACACAGAAACACACCTGAAAAACAAAGTCCAGCTCTTGTGTTCAAGTTAATCTATGCATAGGGGATTCGAGGAGGATTCTGTTGTTTTATTGCATGTTTAGAAGTGTTCAGTGGCTACCTATAGTCAACTTCAGAATGTATTTTTCATGCACTCTTTTCTGTGCCAGGCCCCTGAGCGAATCATGCCTGTCACGAAAAGAGTGCAAGAGAAAGTACGCTCTCAAATTGATTAGAGGTAGCCACAGAACACTTATAAACATAGTATAAGTCACTAAATCTAAGTAAAAAAAAAACAGATGAGTAGCTGATATCAACATATTTAATCTGTTTGTGTTGGTTCCGTTGTGGTTTAAACATTTATAATTACTTTTCAATGACATTCTGAATGTGAGATCCACACTCTCAGTGACATTTTAAGTGTTGCTGTTGCTAGGTTCCAATGGAGACACGATTTCTAATGAAATATTTAAGGGCGTTTGGGGGTTGGTCAACACAGGGTCCCAAAACTGGCTGGCTACGCCCCTGATATTTCATAGGTGTACAGTGCTGTTCATTTAAGACGGTGTATGAAAGGTAAATACATAGTCAATCTCAATGTTGCATGGTACCTACCTGCTGTTCAGCTTCCAAATTGATTTTAAAAGGATTGGCCTTACCACCTTCTGTGACTTGAGGAGACCAAAGCTTGGTTTCTGGTCTGAAATGAGATCAGTAAACGTCATTACTAATGTGAAATCGTTCAACTACCACCTACAGCTGTAATTTCCAGCCTGGGAAATTTTGTATGTCTTAAAAAAAAAAAAAAACCTTCACCACTTAATGACCCCAGCTGTTTCTAAACTGGAGTGCAGACAGTCATAAATCAACATCTAAACAACCACAACATTTATTTCAATATTTTGATTTCATGAGTTTATGAATCAAGAAGCAAGAATGTAATTGTTGGTTCGTAGCCAAGTACAGTTTCCAGGAGCCTGAAAAGGTTCCGATATGCTCAGCCTTGGCTATCTGGCATAAACACTTACTCTAAGCCTAGCAAGCATGGAGACAAGTTTACAGTGGTACAGCACGTGTTAACTATTACACAGCTAACGTATTTGATTGCATTTGATTTTCAGTTGGAATCATATTGTTTTACTGTATTTCCATTCTAATTGAAAAGCTAAGCTGAAAAACAAGTCCAGTCCCATAGTTGAGTCATATGTTTCTAAGCCAGACAAGACTGCTTGCCATTAAAAAGCTATAATAGAGGCGTTGATATAGCAGTACTTAGAAACTGTATTATTTTGCAGTTTAGTTCAAATTAATATTGCAAGTGTATATAAAATAGACGAGTATTCAATTTCTGGAACTCTTGCCAACTTGGACAGTATGTACCAGTAATAGATTTTGTAGACAATGATTTACTGCCATGAATGTCAAAAGAAGAGAATTATTATTTTATAATGTCAATGAATGTTTAGATTAAATACTTTATACCCTCTGAATTTGTAATATTTAAGTAGGTATCTGTATATTATCCCATGACATGTATTCTTAATCAATATATAGTTTCTGTATTCATAACATTTGTGGTAGAATATTTTACCTTTCTGGCAAATCTTTAAATTGCAGCTAACAAAATAATTCCATAAATCGCATTCATTTTGCACTTCCATTAGCTACATGGGTGTCAAATGTACAGTTTTAAAAGAAACACATGCATTTCCATTTAAAAACATATCTGGTACTGCTTTAATCTCAGCAGTGTCTTTTGGGTCAAAGCATGCCACTGGCTAAAATCATATCAGTCAACAGGGGAAGCAGCTGATTGGTTATTGACAGGAAAGAAGCCAGTGAAGGGATGGGGACAATTTTACTCTCCAGGTGAAATGACCCAGGAAGTACAAGACAGTCTAAAACAGGGGTGTCCAATCATGGTTTAACAGGTGAAATGATACAATTGACTACTTCAGTGTCTGGATGGAAATTTAGTTGGTTCAATGAAATAATTTAGAACAGGGTTGGGACAGGGGTTGGGGTGCAAGGGCCAACTTTGGACACCCTTGTTTAATATCATGGTTTGTAAACAGAGGTTTGTTTACCCTAGTGTGGTACCAGCATGAAAATAAATGTTTGCCAGAATGTGTGTTTCTTTGAAAACTGCACATTTGAGACCTATATAATAAGTGAATGAGCGTGCAGGAGAAATCTTATCGGATTATATCATGAAGCTACAATTACTTTAAGAAAGTCTGTTTTAGCAAGAAAGTGCACCCCTAGTGGTAAAATATATACTGGCTTCATCAGTTATGGGTTAATTGACATGAGTGTTTGCTTTTTGTCAAGACATTTCTGCCTCGGGAAATACACGTGGACATGGTACCTTTTTGCATTTACATGTAAAGCCTTGCAGTTTCCTGGGAACACCTACTTTTCCCCGAACACTATGCAAATGAGGGAAAGGGGAAGGTGGGTCATATTTAAATTAGCAACGCATAAGGCCCAGTTCAATTCTTGTGCTGTTTACTGTGAAAGTCCTCAAAATACTCTTTACATGTGCAGTTTCACGGGAGAGAATCCACGTGTCATTGTGTTTGATGTAAATGGGTATTAAAGATCTAATTTGCTGAGGGATAGTGCCTGATTTTTTAATACTTTGTTTTAGTGTTGTCACCCACACTGGGTTTTAGGGAAGAAGGAGATAAAAGGGGGGTTACCTGCAAAATCAATCTGAAAAGAAAAATACTGCATACAAAAAATGTACTTTCCTGCTGCCATCTTTGGACCATGGTAACTTATTTATTCCCATGAGGCTTTAGGTAAGTGAGCTAATTAACAGTTTTACGAGAAATCAGTATTTCCATGTGTAAGTGGGCATTGATTTCATGAGCATTTCCTTGATTCTTACAGGTAAATGAGACTTTACTGTTAAAATAGTGCAACCGTTTTTTGGGGCATTTTCACAAGCTTTCCCTGTTTACATGCATTGCATTTCCAATTCACGTTGAGACAAACCACTCACGTAAACTGACCCAATGTCTGCAGAAAAAATAATAACACCACCACATAAACAGGCAATGGGATAATTAACAGATAGAAATAAATATTCAGAAGGTTAAAAGTTTCCTTTCATATACATGCTAAAGTGCACTGCTCACTATAAATTGCTTTTTATAATTTAATGTTTGTGCATTCTTTTCTGAACTTGTCTCTCTTGAACATGAAGCCCCTTTATTATGAGCTGTTATAAAACAGCCCTGTCATAGGAACATGCAAAGGAGGTATTTGTTAGTTAAAGTAGAGTTGTCAAGTGTATGACATTATTTAGAATAAACCATCAAATGTTGTTAAAATTTGTGCAAGTACCTGTCTTCTATTTCTATACTGACATTTCTATTTACTGAGTCAAGTTTTTTTCAGTCTGCCTGTTGTTAATAAAATATAATGTGATATTTGTTAAAATGCTTGGTCGTGGTTATTCTACAAATACTGCTGAATGTCCTTTAAACCTGTAGATTTATGTATGACACCAATGCTTTACGCATTCCAGTTTGATGTTGTTACCTCTCGATCTTCAGATTCAGTTGTTTTGTGGAATCCTTGATTATATTCTGAGCTTCGCAATGAGTCATGCTTTCTGTTGTTACACCATCAATGGAAAGAATGATGTCACCAGGGCAAAGGTTGGCTAGTGATGCCTTGCTTCCTGGAGTAATCTAAACCAAAAGAGAGGGGAAAATACAGAAATAAAAAATAATACTTACTAAATGAACACACATGTTTTGATTTTAATCACTTCTTCTGAGTTCCCAAATTTAAAAATAGACATTGCCATACAAGGGAATGTTTATTCAGTATAGTGAAGTCTTTACTGCTTTAGCATGATTCCTACCAACTGTTTGGTTACAGAAATTATGTAAATAAAAGAGTACCTCTGTATTCACATTTCAATTAACTTGCTTTGGGTTTCAAAATAAAAATAAGCTATAATCATGTACATTTAAAATATATATTGGTATGGCATTTAATTATGTCACACACTATGACCTATGATTGCCACATTTATGGATAGCTACTTGTGCAAATGTTTTCAATTCAATGTACACATTCAACGCTCTAGTATTCATTTGAAAATGATTGCAGACTGGTCATATTATTTTATATTTAACAAAATAACTTACTGGCACTTAGTGAAAAGTATGTGAATTAAAGTGCCAGTCTATTCTAAAGCAATAGATACAACTAAACACAGCTTCAGACACTTGGGAACAAACCCTGCTGATCTGTTGACTTTGGTTGCTATACAATGTTGTTTTAATCTTGTTTGCATTTATACCTTACAATACTATTTTTTTCTACTTTTGTTTTATTTACAGTGGCTGGGATATTGCTTCCCCTTCAAGGGTGTCATTCCTCCAGTTACAACCACACTGTGGTAACACAGAATAAACCAATGGTAAAGAGGGGGCTGTGTTCTCATTCACTCCATACCACACTGACAAAGGCCTGCAGGGTTGCTGAAGGCTCAACTCCCAGTCAAAGTTTTTAGATAATCTCTGCAATATCAAGTCATTTTTATATTACATTATCATTTTTTGGCTATTTTATGCCAATTCTATTACAAATAATGTATCTCATAAAATATATTTGATAGTCAGATGTTTTTATGTAGAAAATTGGTGGCAGACAGACCAGAGGAGATCATCTAAGTCTAGGGTTCTTGCATTGGAATCGCATAAAGGCTAGGATTGACTGATCACTTCAAGCACAATGAAACAAACAAATATCTATACTGTTTCATAGGTCTGTTCTTTGCCAAATTTCTACTATGGTCCAGCTTGAATATTGTGTTACAAAAGGGTTTTGAGGTGGGGACTACACAGACTCATTATAATCAATGTGGAAAGATCTATGCTTTATTAAAATGCTAAAACAAATCTAAATCAATTGCTTGTACAATAACCAATTTGATTTGGGTTGATGTTAAATTGTTACAAAATTAGTACTAATTAGGGGTAAAAACCTTTGAATAGTACAGTAATACTAATCACCCTAGCAGACTCTTGTCAAATAGACTACAGTACAACCCTGTCATTACTGGTGTTTGAGATAGTTCGGTTTCTTAAAGGGCTCAAATGTTCAAAATGTATTCCAATCCCTTTGTGAATCCAACATCTTAGGTGAAAATATGCCATTGTCTTCTAACTCTGATTTGTCTTTAGTTGATCTCTTCAAATTAACAGCATACCTTAAAATAAAAAATAAATTTTCCCTCCCTTCTTAAGTTAAAACATATTAAGCTACAGTACAGCTATGTCCAAAAGCATTGCATCACCCGATAAAATTAATTAATGTTACTTCATAAAGTCGAATGAAACCTGCTGAATAATGTTACATATTGAATTATATACCGCTTTGTAGTTTTTCATATACTTAAAGAAAAACTGAAAAAAATAAAAAAAGAACATTAATTTGTAGAAATAACAACTCTCCTTTTTTATTTGAAAAAATATAGCAGCGTTTCTGATTTGGCACCACACTGTTTAGCACCAGGGTAGTAGTAGAAGTCGTAATAGCATGGAAATGCAACGGACTGGTTCGTAGCATTAAAACCACTGTGAGTCCAAATATGACCATTTTATAATTAGAGTACCATTCTACCAGTAATTAGAAGCACTGACTACCATTGCCTCTCAGTGCAAGACCACTGCATTGCCATTGCAGATAATTGTGTTAACTAGTCTTAAATATTAAAATGAAGAAAGTAGTATAAAGTGCTGTATATTTTAGAAAGGCACTTGTTCATATACTCCAGCATCTTGTCCTTTCCTATTTTCTTTTTGCATGAAAAATGACAGCAGTGGTAAGTGCCCACATATATTGGAGGACAATATTTCTACATTACCTCCACAAGGAATGTGTGTCTCCATGGAGACACATGGAAAGACATTTCAAAAGTACACAGAACCATGGAAATACTGCAGAACTTAAAAAAAAAAAAATGAAATCAAAATGGATTTCTGCAGAGACCTATTCATAAGGTGCAGGGCATTGGGGTTTGTAGAAAAGCACAAATACTCCATGTAAAAAAAGTTTACGTGAAATTCCATTTAAGTTCCTTGGAAACTGGAGCATTCAGATACAGTTCACATAGAAATACATTCACACCAAATACATTTTTTGTCCTACATATTTGGTTACATACAGTATATGTGCTAGGTTTTGTACTATATGGTGTAACTGGGGGAGGGTGATAACATTATGTATATAGAAAGAATAAATTTGACAGGTTAATTTGATATCTTAAACAGTGTGTTACTGTACCACTCATTGTTAAATTCAACCAGAAAACCTTTTGCCATAAAAGACTAAATAAGTGAAGGCATGCATTGCAATGAAAAAGTGAAAGGATTTGAATGCAATTAGTTTTAATATGTCCCTTGAATAAACAGATTGGAAATTATCTCTAATAAACATAGAAGCTCAGCAGTGTGACCTCCATTGTCTTCACGTCAGGACAGTAAATCATTATCAAACTTTTCAAATGAAATGCACATGAGTTACCAATAGGCACAGAGTCTGCATTATCTGGAAGAGCTAAACATGCTCTGGTTCGTAACCTTATAAAATAGAAATCTCTTCATGTTACTTGCTTAATGTTCCTGAGTGGCGCATCCAGTAAAGGTGCTTTGCGTGAGTGCAGGATGTGCCCTATAGCCTGGATGTCCCCGGTTCAAGTCTGGGCTATTCCACAGCCGACCGCGGACGGGACTTCCCAGGAGGCGGCGCTCAATTGGCTGAGCGTCGCTGGGGGGGCGGGTTGGCTTATGTCGGCCAGGGTGTCCTCAGCTCACCGCACACCAGCGACCCCTGTAGTCTGGCTGGTGCCTGTGGGTTTGCCTGTTAGCTGCCCGGGAGCTGCATTGTCCTCCGTGTGTAAAGAAGCAGTCGGCTGACAGCACACGTTTCGGAGGACAGCGTGTGTTAATCTTCACCGCTCTCGAGTCAGTGCAGGGGTGGTAGCTGAGCCTAAATAATAATTGGGCATTTCAAATTGGGAGAAAATAAATAACAAAAAATAATTGGCAACGACTAAAATTATATAAAAAAATATATATATTTTGTAGCCAAATGAGCGCCTAAGGATTCTTTATCAGAAGGGGACCAGTGCAAGGCAGTGACACATTCATACAGTTACTGTACCATTTTTAATGATAAGAACATACTGTATATTTCTTATTTCTTAACGGAAAGAGGTTTACAGGCAGGAAAGCAATCTGGCATGCTTAATTGATGTGCAAGACCATGGTGTGCGGGTTTATAGAAAGGGGCTGATGTTGTGCCAACATGTCAAGTTCAAGAGAAGTTTTTTTTAAGTTTCATATTTCTCAATTTTTATATTACGTGGATTATCAATTGTGTTTTTCCCCTTCATTTCATTTTCATAAAATGTACAGGATAAACACTGGTTTAATCTTCATGTTTGTTTCAGGGGTGTTTGCTGTCTTACAATGGAAGTAAAAAGAAATCCTAGGATAGTACTGTAAGAATACTGCCTCACCTAAATAATAAATAATACCTTCATAAGATTAAGAGGGAGCTTAAATGCCTAGATTTGTGTTGTAATGTTGCTGTTATTAGATCTGTAAGGATGCATTCATCAGAGTGCGGTCAGACTACAGCTGAGGGAGACTCATTTCTCATTCACTGCGTGCTGATCTACTTGCTAAGACATTTCACCTTCCTTCAAGCAGGGTTCTTGACACTGGACCTGACACTACCCTCCATTCCCATTCCTCTTGCAGGGTCATTCCCGAAGCATTTGTCTATCTTTGCAGCTGCTTCTATCTTGTAGTGAAGGAGACAGCTCCCTGCTGCATGATAGAGTTCCCGTATTAGGTGTTTTGAGCGAGACACTCCTGTTCTATTTTAACAGCAAATTGACAGAGTATGAGATCAGTGGTACCGTAGTGGATTATTACCACATTACGTAAACCCTGAAAAGTCTTAAAGAAGTGTAAATCAACATTTTAAAATCCATTTTCTTACTTCTTATCAGCAATATTTTCATTGGTGCCCTTTTTCAATTTAGGTTTTTACAGTAATAATCTGGTACTTTAATTTAAGCTATGCAGATATTTCAAAATAGAAAACATAATAATTAAAGTAGCTGATGTCTCCTACTCCTAATCACTCCCTATTGTTGTACAGTGTATTGATTTGAATGCAATTAGACCACGGCGTCTACAACAAATGAACTGATTAGGCTCCAGGAAACAGATGTTGAATCTTTTTTTTTTTTTTTTATGTATAGCATTTATTAAAAAAAAAGAAAATCAGCAACATATTTTCATTATATTACCCTGAAAGGAGGGCTAACTTAGAGGTTGCTTATGGTAATAAGAGGTAAGAAAATAGTGTTGGTTATTACAGTAACTATTCGAACGGTAACAATTTAAAACTATGTACATTAACATGCCTTGAAATTACATTTCATGTGAATCTCATCTGTTCATTTTTAATAATTAATTCCCTCCCAGTCAATCACACCAAAAACAATTTTTTTCAAAAGAGAAAGCAACGTATAGTCCTAAAAAAAACAACCAACAAAACACACACACACACACACACACACACACACACACATACCCAGAGCCTTTCTAAAACTAGCCTCAAACTACATTTTTCTGATTTCAACAAATACAATACAAAATAAATTCATGTTCTACCTCGCTTATCAAAATGCCTAAAAATAAGTGTTTTAATCATGTAAAATGTAGTTTTAACACACCAAATACAGCTACTTTGTCTACCAGGCAGCCATTTTTAATTTTAGTTATGCTTTCTACTGACTTCAACCTTTCACAATAAAAAAAAAAAAAAAAAAAAAAAAAAAACACGTCTACAAATATATCAACACTTTCCCAATAAAAAAAAAAGTTTTTCAGTAATAAATGGTAAAAACGTATTTTTAGAATAGACTTTTATTTCAAACAAACATCTCACAAAGTTAAATATACAGTATTACCACAACCATAGGTGCCAGAACCTCTTGAACAGTACTGGTGCTGTAGCTTACAATGGTCAGGTGACACACATCAACCAAAATAATTTAATAAACATTTACCATCCTAGTGTACCACAGGACACCAACCGCAAAACTGATAAAATACAAACCACATATTACATCTAGTATTTAAAAGGATATGTCCATGTTCGACAAACTGAATACACTGGCCAATTTCCAACTGCAATGTTAACGTACAACTATGATTACATTTTTCAACGTAAGATGTAAAAAAAAAAAAAAGAAAGAAAAAACAAACTCCAAACATTATAGTACTATATTATGAACACATTGAATATTTTATTCTATACAAAATAACACCCTGCATATAAATTAAAGCATTTTCTTATTGTGTGATGGTTTGAGGTCTGATGAGTATTAAAACTGGCTTGCCAAAGTAGGCTTCTCTGTGCACATTCTTTGCTATAAACCTGTCCATAATTTTTCCAGCAATCACTGTATTACTTGTCTTTGTGTCTCCTGGACAAACAATGTAATATGTTGCTTTGTTATATTTTCTTTTTTGGTGGCAGTGAAATTAAGATTTTCTCTGCCTCATCCACAATAGTATTGTCTTCTAAAACATTAGTTTTCCATTCTTTAATTATCCTAGTTCTCTGTATATTTCCCACCTTAAAAATAATCTATTTCTCGATCTGAAAAAAGAAAACGTTAGCTCACAGCAAAAGTAAAGGCTCCAATCAGAATTTGCGTGCGGTTACACACTACTGGCTGTCTGTGTGTCTGTCACTGAATGGGATGATGTATCCCTCTCCCCCAGTCCTATTGCAGTCATGTCTGCTGTGAAAATTCTGCCTTTTTGAGGTCTGACTGACAAACTTGAATTTACGACTTGTATCAGGGCAACAAATATCCACAGAAAGTATACCATAATACACCTTTCTTAACAGCTGAGAGTCTGACGATTGTTAAGAGAATGTTTTGAAAGTAGAAACATATGTTTTAAAATGTACTCAAATTATTTTTTTTAGAAATGTCCTCATAAGTGTAATTTAGTGATCTCCTTCCTGAAAACTGTTAAATTACCAGTGGTAACCACAACCCTGAGGAACAGTATTTTTTTATATAAATACTGTGTATGGTTCTGATTTTAGACCAAATTGTTTGATGGGTGCGCAGGCTCGTCTCCTTCAGATTCTTTACTGGAATCAGTACGGAGAAGTTCACCATCAGAGAGATCTGTCAATGCATCAACATCATCTGTAATTTTTTTTTTTTCTTTCAGGTCGATAAGCACTTTTTGTTATGTAAAGCAATTGAGTATGCTCTCCAGTAATGCCTGTGCATTGAATCCATGGTATTGGGTAGTCGAAACCTAAGACGCTGAAATCTTGCACTACGCAAAAAAGTGCCTCTATTGGCATGGAGCTTTAGTGAAATGTGTTTTCATTGGGGAGTCAGTTAATATTTTGTTAATTTCTTTTGGGTTTATGGACAATTTGGATGATTTAGTATGATTTCTGGTAAGCTTTGTTCGCCGAATCTCCAGACAAAAAATTAAAAACTAAAACTCACTCATCTAGCTTTCTGTCCATCTAACTATACTTTTGTTTTGAAACTTGCTATATTGGCTAAATAAAACCCTACCTGATTGGTTGTTGAAGCCTTTAGAGATGTCAATCATTTGGTAAGCAACCAATGGTTGTTTAAAAAGGCCTAAAAATGGGCATCTAACCCCCCCCCGGCTCCGATGCCTCTGCAATATGGATGTCCTGCTCTTAAAAAAAGATGATTTATAATAATTTAACATTAACAGTATACATTTTATGAACTGGTGTCTTAATGTTTGAATATGTCCTTTTGGGTGGGCTTTGGTTGACAGAATTACTCACTTCAGTTTATCACTAGATAGAAAAATGCATTTTGGCCAGCTGATACTAATGTTTCTTCAACAACGTCATTATTCCCATTTTAGCACAAGCGACCCCATACTGAGACAGCATCCATTTTCTTTCAAAAATCAAATCAAACCAAATCATGGCTTAAAAGGTCAAAATATAGTTTAGAGTTGTGCAAAACAAAATGAAAAAAGTTATTTACAAACCACTAACCAAGATCATGCAACAGTCTCTTGAAACAGGGGTGGAAAATTGTAAACCGATAACTGATACCGATCCACAAAAAGGGAAACAAAACCGAACCAGGTAACTACAGACCAATAAGCCTGACTTCTATTATATTTAAACTTATGGAAACTATAATAAGATCCAAAATGGAAATTTTTTTGGAGGATGCCACATCGATAATGGATAATTGCAAAGTATATGACATGGTTTATTTAAATTTACAGAAAGCTTTTGACAAAGTCCTGAAAAAAAGATTAATTCTGTGAATGCAGTACGGATTCAAGGAAATGCATGTACATGGATTAGGGAGTGGTTAACATGTAGAAAACAGAAGGTACCGATTAGTGGAGAAACCTCAAAATGGAGTGAGGTAACCAGTGGTGTACCACAGGGATCAGTTTATTAAGTCCTCTGCTATTCCTAATCTACATTATGACTTAGATTCTGGTATAGTAAACAAACTTGTTACATTTGCAGATGAGACAAAACTAGGAGGAGTGGCAAACACCGTTTCAGCAGCAAAGGTCATTCAAAATGATCGAGACAGCATTCAGAAAAATAAAGCCAACAAAATGCTCAGATATATAGTGAAGTGTGTTGAATTTAAATCAAGGGAAGTAATGTTAAAACTTTACAATGCATTAGTAAGACCTCATCTAGAATACTGTGTTCAGTTCTGGTTACAAAAAGGATATTGAGCGACCAGAATTATCCAGGGTTTAAAAGGCATGTCATATGCAGACAGGCTAAAATTCTTGAATCTATTCAGTCTTGAACAAAGAAGACTACGCAGCTATCTGATTCAAGCATTCCAAATTCTAAAAGATATTGAGAATGTCGACCCAAGGGACTTTTTCGACCTGAAAAAAGAAACAAGGACACACAGGGGTCACAAATGGAGATTAGATAAAGCAGCATTCAGAACAGAAAATAGGAGGCACTTTTTTACACAGAGAATTGTGGGAGTCTCAAACCAACTCCCCAGTAATGTTGTTGAAGCTGACACCCAGGGATCCTTCAAAAAGCTGCTTGATGAGATTCTGGGATCAATAAGCTACTAACAACCAAACGAGCAAGATGGGCCGAATGGCTCATTTGTAAACGTTCTTATGTTCTTAAAACCACAATCTGCTTACTTTCAGTTTTTATAAACAGATGTAATTCATAAGACAGAAAAAATACATAGTTTAATAAACATGTCAGGGTATTTTACACAATTCACTCTATTAACAGACAACGGAGTGAATCTGCTGACCAGAAATGTCTGCAAAAGAAAAAAAAAAATTAAATATATTGGTATATAAAACACAGCTAAATCATGAAATAAACTGATCATGTGGTTTGTGTTCTGTTCACATAATTTTATGAGTAGTGCCCTGTGACACACTGATTTTATTTTCTCTTAGATATTAAGACACAAAATGGGTTCTGGAACCAAAGCTGAGACAATTGTAAACCTTTCATTTGATTCAGTTAAAACATGATACTATGAAAATATGTCTAGTTGGTTGTCTTCACAGTTAACTTAATTAACATAAAACAACTGTGTTAATGCTGCAAATACAATAATTTAAAATGAGAGAAAAGACAGGTATAGTGCAAATCGGAAAGTGAGTTTTCATAGTGATATTAAACAAAGGTTTATTGATCCATCTGTAAATCTTTTATGAACTTTTCATTGTATTATATACGTAAACTGTGATGATATTACAACCTTTTAATTCTGGTGGCTCTTTCACTGAATGCATGAGGATTTTTTTTTTTTTTTTAAGTTCAGTGCAGCCAGCTCACAGATTTTATGTGACTTGTGACAGAAATATTTATGTATACTTTAGACTTCTCTACCTTTTTAGGTATCACTGTTCTTGGCACATAATTATGTCACCTTTTGGCACTACATTTGCTTCAGCAACTCATTTAGTGTTGTCTTTCAGTGTTTGTTCTGGCTAATGACAGAACAGCTTTAGGAGATGACATCTGCTCTTGAAACAGGTGTGATGATCCCTGCAGTGTTTCGTTTCAAATGTCTTAGCAAACTTTACACATTAAGTTCCTATGAGCGCATTTAACCTGTTTAGAGTCTTAATAAATGCCTATAATTAGTACCTATTAGAATTAAATGTTTGCATATCAGTAATTTAATCATAAAATAACTCCATGTATAAATATGAATTTTTTTAAACAGCCCAGTATAGGGAAAGAGAGAGAGAGAGAGAGAGAGAGAGAGAGAGAGAGAGAGAGAGAGAGAGAGAGAGAGAGAGAGAGAGAGAGAGAGAGAGAGAGAGAGAGAGAGAGAGAGAGAGAGAGAGGAGACTGTGAATACAAGTTTTTGGTCACAGAGAGGTAGGTTCTGATGACACTACAGACCATGAGAGCGATGCTATAGTGGACTAGCCATCACAAGCTACTGAGATGTGACCAAAAACAAATCCAACAAAACAGGCTGTCTGTGTTTTGTCAACTTATTGTCAATCAGCCGTAAGTCACAGTTTTGTACAAAAGTTATTCACGAGCCAGAACTGTTAATTATTACTTTTTTCATGGGTTGAGTGTGGGTTGCAGAAGACAACCATAAATATATTCTGGGTATACTGTAGCTTGCTTATGCAAACGATTGCACTAAGAACTCCAGGGTTTGTTACAAAGAGTTTATCAACAGCAGTATCTTCAATTATATATTATTCTTAAAAGGAAAAGGTCTTCTGTTTCAGTTGTCCATGAATGTCCATTTTCAAACACCAGACATTTCTGAAACCATGAATTGTAAAGATTTTAATCAGCTGTGAGTAAATGCTCGGTTGTTTTTATTTGGGTACAGCAGCTTCTAGACTACCAAATATCTTCACCTAATATTCATTTTTAATACAAGAATGAGGAAAGAACATGCTAAATACAGCCAGTTTCTGAAATTTGAATTGAGAAGTGTGAATTCAAAACTAGAGTTAGACTTTCATATTTCACATATAAAGACATAATTTGAAAATAAGGCCACAGAGGAATGAGGCAGCCTGAAAGTCACTATGAAAGGCGTTATAGAAATTAGACTGATTGATTGATTGACAGTCAACTAAAACAAGTTTGAGATTGGATAAATACTGTTAGCAGATATTCAAATCACTGGTAAGCAAAGAAAGCATCCCCAGATGGTCAATCTGATAGCAAACCATCTGGGCTGTGAAAACAGTTACTTATTCCTAAGAAGAGATAATGGGGATCTTAATTCACATTGTGACTCTTTTTTTGTCTTTGTTAACTTTATCCAAAGAAACACAGTAAATTGCCAAAAGAGATTCTGTTGTACATTTACCATATTCTGCCATCGCTGAAACACACCCAGCACAGATCATTCAATATATTTATATACAAAACACTTTTATAAATATTTATTTAAAATTACTCACCCTTGATATGGTCAATGGCTGATTAAAATCCTTTCCACCAGTCAGTCTGAATCCCCAAGGAGCCGGACCTTGCAAAGTTACATTCTGCGGCATTTTTGCTACTTATTTTTATATACTTCTGTGCTAGGTAACAGAAATAATCATTAATAGCTGAACTGCCCTCCCAAAAGGAACAATTGCTCCTCCAAAGCTGTGCTTCAGCAGCCCCTGTCCTGGATCCTTTTAAGATCCTTCTTCGGGTGCCGGAGTGGCCCCTCCTACTGGATGAGGTCATCTGGCAGCCAGTGGACCTGGAACAGCAGCAGCACCTTCTGTCTCTCAGGCCTCTGCTGGACTCTTCTCAACAGCCTCACAGACATCTGTGCACAGCTCCATATCAAATGACACACACACACATTCGTTATGAGATCAAAGGTGATGACCTGAAGCACATGGCTTGTCTATGAAATAATGGCAGCAGTACCAGATTATATTTATTATGAAATCTCTGCTGTCAACAGCAGACTATTATACATTTATTTAAAAAAAGAAACTACTTGATAGTAGTAGACTGATTTACTCTATTTTAAAAATGTTGCCTTTATATCACCAGCTGACTTTTAAATATATATGGTATCGTTGTTTATGACCCACTTTATTTTCTTGTTCTACTCTGTGTCATATTTTCAAGAGGGATGGAACATCTGTGCTTTTCATTTTAGGGCTTCAAATGTTTACTCATTTTGGTATGTCTGAAAGTTTGATTGAATAAGCATAGAGACTCCCGAATCATTAAATATACATTTTAATATCAGAAATTTAAATTGCAGAGAACATTTACTGCATTTCAAATATCAAAAATGTTGTTTTGTTCTGTTTGCTATGCCAGTTATATAACTATGTACATCTAAAATGAGCCTGCAAAAATACTAATAGTTACAGTACTGCATATTGCACAAATTCCCATACAAGTTCTGTGTATTGCACACTTATATTATCCACTTATATTCCTGCCCTACTTGTGGAAGTTTTATTTCAAGGAGTATATTGTGGGACATTTACAGTTTGTAGTCTGCTGCCAAGAGTTCCTTTTTTTCTCTAAAATTAGAGAAAGAGGTCTCACAGGAAAGCGGTCAGTATGATAAATAGAAACTATTACACTGAGATAGGCGTGCACCTTATTTTTATCTTTTTTTTAATCCAAGTATTTTATTAACTTTCTTTGCTGTCACTACAAGGACAACCTTGCTGTAATTCAACAGTGCAGCTAAGATCATACCACACTGACACACTCATAAGACAGTTGCACGCTTCACTGAAACTTGAATGCCCTTATAGAGTTTAAAAGGCTTATTAAAATGTGCACTCACTGAAAATAATGATAGTATTTTAACCTCTTGCCATTCCTCTTCCAGATTTGCTGTGTTTAATTTTTTTTTTTTTGTGTGTGGAAATAAGATGTTAGCAAGACAGTAAAATCTTTATTTTTACTATCGAGACGTTTTGCAGTTGTGACTGATGCTCCACTGCAAGACTGATACTTCAGCACTTAAATCTGCTTATTATAACAGTAAATATGCCAATGCCTCTATCTATCTCTTTTTCCATTTAAAACAGGTGCACTTGAAGCTCTTGGCTTACAGGAGTGCAACAGAGCAACCCTAAGTGAGATATCCATCACTCAGTGGCTTAGATCTGAGAGTAAACGTCACTGCTAAATTTGGCCAATTGTTACCTTATTTGGTTTTAAGTTAAGGCTTATTTAGGCAACTGAGACTGTGCAGGCACATTCCAAAAGTATTAACCTGGGGCAAACCCATGAAGTCTTCTTGCAACGTGGCTGAAGTCCAAAAGCTTAAATTGTCTGCTAAATACGGAATACTCTCTACTTTTCCTGTATTTTTTCTATCAGAGTCCAAACGTGAATTTAGGATGGGAGATGTGAGGGGGTATTTCTGTATGGTTAACTCTAGTCTTATCTTGAACCAGTTTGTTTTAATCAGTGTAGTGTAGTGGGGGATGATTGATTGTTTGGCCCAGGATCTCGCCTTCTGGAGCAATAGGAGCTGCCCTCATTTGAGGTGTGTTCTCCGCGCCAGCCAGAGGTCACCAAGGCTGGGTGATAAGTATATGCTGAAAAAAAGCCATATGATGTGCCGCATAGCTTTTGCAAAGAAACACTTAGGGGACACTACATGCATGTGGGAGAAGGTTTTGTTGTCTGATGAGACCAAAGTGGAACTTTTTGGTCTAAATGCTAAGCGATATGTGTTACGTAAACCAAACACGGCACATCACCCTGCTAACACCATCCCTACAGTAAAACATGGTGAGGGCAGCATTATGTTTTGGGGATGCTTTGCAGCAGCAGGGACAGTATCATTCATAATATGCTGTTCTAAAAGAATGAAAAAAATGAGTTTAAAAAACATCCCATTAGAGTATTTATTGAAGTCTTCCACTGTTTTATGCAATGACATACTACATCTGAGGTTTTAAACATAGCCTGTACGAGTGCTTGTTGTGGTTTATTTATTTAGCATTGGTTGCTAATGAAGCAAGGGAGCCAGATAGACCCCATCAGCTTAAGGGCATGTATGCTGCTGTTTATAGTGCAAGTACAGTATAGGAGACTCCCACCAGTGAAAAGATCTGGAAACAAAACATGAGCTTGTTTGGTGCCATCAAGTCTTGGCAGAGTAAACATACTTGAAAAACAATGTAGTGAACAGTTATGTATATACATTTTAGAATATTTCACTTAACAGTAAACAGGAGTTAGCTGGCGCTCACAGATTTTTGACAGTCTGTCTGAATTTCTTCCATGTTTGAAGCTGTTTTGTGAAAATATACTTAAGTTATTGATGGTAATGGGTGATGGACAGACTACACAATGACTACATAGACACTTATTGGTGTGAATGGCAATAAAAAGGGAAAAACACATATTATGATTTATTGCTTGGATTGTAGATTTTAAGCCATGCTCGGTCATCAAGATTTGAAATCTTGTGGCCGCACTGGAGTATGACCTGCCTCTTATGCCTCTTTTTCACTGCCTGGCGCTTCCGGCTACAACTGCCCAAGGCAACAAAACTGGCTACAAAGGAAGTACATCATCAGGTAGCCAAGAAGTGCATGTGGAGAAGAAACGGATCAGGAAATTGCTGCCATTGTGGCTGGTTTTCTTTCATATAGGTAAAACACTTTATTGTTTTTCTTAAAGCTCCATTGTATAGAGAACTGTAACTGAAACATATTCATCCTACGCCGGCACACAAGACAAACGTTTGAAGTCGCATTGCTTTTCTAAAAATTCATAAACACAATGACAAAACATGGCTGTTTGTTTGGATGTGCTCTCCTTTTTATTTGTAATGAGCCTATGGTTAAATGTATTTGATACCACTAGTTTCTTTAAAACAAAACACAATACATGTACAGCAAGAATTTCTGAGGTTGGCCAGGTTTGGAAAAAAGCAATGAAATACTCTTTTGTTTTCGTTGGCTAGCCATAGGCAGCCAAAGACTGTAGTACCAGGCAATGGAAACAAGGCATTATTGTACATCATCTTGCTTATACTTTGGTTGACAGAACTGCTTTTATGTTTTTTTACCAAAGTTACAGTAAAAGTTTGAAATCTTCAAAACTTTGGCCTAAATATTTGATATAATGTACATTTTTGAAAACAAAACTCTTCTGTCAAACAACTGAACAGGTTATGTTTCAGTCACCAGGCCACCAGTGCTGTGAATTGCTTGTACCACTGCTTCAGTGCAACAATTTTCACAATCTAAAATTTCACAAAAAATAGGACTTTTTTTTTTTTTTTTTTTTTTTTACAAAAGAAGGCTTAATGGAATATCACAATAAAGGTCTATCAGTGTTTCAGCATTAGTATCTGCAATCCAGAATCTTTACCTCAACACTGAAGAGTCTCGCTGAGAAAACAGAACATTATTCTCTTCACGTCACCTGATGTCATTAAGATGACAATAGAATTACTAAAATAGAACCACATGCATTGATTGCTGTTGAAGACTATGAGATCTAACAGTATCAGCCATCAGCTGTAATCAATTGTTATTTTCCTGTTATTTACAAATATGGATATGGAAAACGTACATTGTTTGTTGCTTTGAAGAAAACACGTTTAAAATTCAAAGATTGAAGGTCAGCATTGTAAGATGTAAACTGCAGTGTGGAATGACTGACTGTTTGGCCCAGGATCTCACCTTCTGGACCTATAGGAGCTGTCCTCACTTGCCATCTGTCAGAGGTCACCAAGGCCTGGTGATGGAGGACCACCAACCCCCAGAAGAGAGATACAGTTGCAAAGGAGGCGGTAGGGAGGTAGAGGAGAGAGGCTTGCAGAACAAGTATTGGAAGGTGAGCCTGGACTATTTAGGTTGAGGAACCAATAGGATTAGCGTAGTGAGCCTTGCCTCGCTCCTAGATCAAGCTCAGCATTGTAAGATGTAAAGTGTATTGGGGGATGTTTGACTGTTTGGCCCATGATCTCACCTTTTGGAGTGACAGGAGATGCCCTCATTTGAGGTGTGACCTCCGATGCCAGCCAGAGGTCACCAAGGCTGGGTGATGGAGGACCACTGTCCCCAAAATGTGAATCCTGGGCCGAACCCTTCAGCCTCTAGGAAAGTATGTCTCCAGTGCAATTAAATCTAAGAAATAACAAAATAGAGAAGATATGGTTAAACTGTCCCAGGGTCTCAACTTATGGCCCGGATGGAGCTGCCCTCAAATAGAGGTGCAAACTCTAACATCGGTCAGAGGTTAATTAGGAGGTTTTGCCACAGATCAACACAAAAAAAGTCCACAGTGTCAAAGTGAAAAATAAAATCTACAAATTGTTCTAAATTAATTACAAATATAAAACAGAAAATAGTTGATTGCATAATGTGGCAAAGTGGCTGGTAAATGGGGAACAGGTGTAGCGGTGACTGATGCTTGGTTATACAAGATGAAAAGAGGCACTGAAGAAAGAAATACTGCTAAGTATTTATCAGGCTAGCTGATAACACCGGACACCACCTAGCAAGGTATTTAAACTAGGAACTGGGGAAGTGAGGGAATCTAAAGAGGAATTACAAATTCAGGTTAAAGTATCCTGCCATTCCCACTATCCGCTGAGTAAACACACAGGTGTGTGCTATAGTAACCTTCGTCAAATTCCTATTAACCCTGCTCAATCATCTGCTCTTGATTGGACCAATTTACACAGAGGTTTATTTAATGACAGGTCTTTGTCTAATAAGGCTCTGTTAATTAGTGATTTTATTCAGGATACAACATTGATATTTTCTCTTTAACTGAAACATGGCTTGGATCGAATGACAATGCTTCCCTGATCTTCTCCACCTAACTATTATTTTTTCCAGAAAGCTTGCTGTATTGGGCGGGGGGATGGACTTGCTACTGTTTTCTGTAGTGAACATAGAATCAAACAGAAAATTGTTGAATCTTATTCATCTTTTGAAGTTTTAACCTTGACATTAAACAGCCAATTACCTGTCCATATTGTAATATTGACAGTCAAATATGATAGGATTCATTTATTGGGTGATTTTAGCCTTCATGTTGACATTGATACTGATTCTAACTCCTTGGAATTTTTGAGGCTACTGGATTCCTTAGATTATACCCTGCATGTCAAAGGTCCTAAGCATAATTGTGGCCATACTGTAGATCTGGTACTTTCTCGTGGTTTAGCTGTTAAGAACATCATAACCCTAGATTTTACTATTTCTGATCATTCTTTTTGAGGTGAATCTGCCAGTATCTACAATGACTGTGGACCGTACATTTCAATCCCGGGTAATTAATTCTTCAACTGCTGCTAAGCTTTCTGATGTCTTAAGCTCATTACGACTCTCTGAGTCCTGATCAGTAGATGAGCTGGTTAATACTTACAACACCACCTTGACTGGTATCTTAGATACTGTAGCACCAATCAAACCTCAGAGAGTGTCTAGAAAAAGCTCACTGTGATTCAATGATACAACTTGTAAGTTGAAATATAGGATAAAATAGGGTCATAAAATTGAAGGGAGATGACGGGAATCTCATGGAAGGGCGACCTGGTTAAATAAAGGAAGGCTCTGGCATTGGCTAGATCACCATATTATTCTAATTTAATTGAAACAAATAAAAATAATCCTAGATTTATTTTTGCTACCCTAGATAAATTAATTAATCCTTTCCCTAATAGTCCTACCCTTGACATTGCCTCCTCTTACAGCTGCAATGACTTCTTCCATTTCTTGAAAAATAAAATACTAGACACCTTCTATTAAGGAGGACTCCAGCACTATTTTACCAACTACACCTATTAAGGCTACTATGGGGGCTTTTTCTTTGATTACCTTACAGGTAATGTTAGTTAGACATATGAGAGAGAGCTACTACATGCTCTCTTGATCCTATTCCTACAAAACTATTTAAAGATGTATAAAAAGATGTACAAAAATTATAAATGCTTCACTTTCCTCCACTGTAGTTCCCTCAGCACATAAGGTAGCTGTGGTAAAGCCTATGTGTAAGAAATACAATTTGGACCCTAAAGTCCTCAATAACTATAGACCAATCTCCAATCTACCATTCTTTGATAAGGCTCTAGGGAGAGTTGTTGCAATTCAGTTACAAACATGATAAACTCTTAATGGTATATTCGAGAAGTTTCAGTTTCGTTTTCGTGCTGCACAGAGCACAGAGACAGCTCTTATCAGAGTTGTGAACGATCTGCTGATAAACTCTGGCTCAGGCTTTCCATCAGTTTTAATTCTTCTCGAGCTAAGTGCTGCCTTTTATATTGTAGACCATTCCATCCTACTGAATCGTCTTGAAAGCGCAGTACGACTGTTTGGCCTTGTCCTATCCTGGTTCAAATCTTATCTTTCTGATAGGTTTCAGTTGTTCTTTATTGGGGAGGTAAAACCGGCATTATTAGAAGTTGTCTGTGGTGTTCCACAGCGCTCCATTCTGGGACCCTTGTTGTTTTCATTATATATGCTACCGTTGGGTGACATTATCCTCAGACATGGAGTGAACTACCATTGCTATGCTGATGATACCCAGCTATAATTGTCCCTAAGGCCAGGAATTTCTTCTGCCTGGATGTTATTAACTACTTTCCTTACTGACATCAAGCATTGGATGTCATAGAATTTTCTAATGTTGAATTCAGATAAAACAGAGGTTATGCTAGTGGGCTCACAGAATCAACTAAAAGGAAATGCGGGATTACATGAGCTCGACCCTTGCAGTCTCTCATCAAAACTTAAACTAGAAATGAACAATTTGGGGTCATCTTTGATCCTGATCTATCATTTGAGACTCATATTAAGGAAGTTACTAAAGTATCTTTTTACCATTTGAGAAATTAGACCAATTATTTCTGTATCTGATACCAAGAGACTAATGCATGTCTTTATTTCATCTAAAATGGATTATTGTAATGCACTTTTTCTGGTGTCCCAAAATGCTTGGTATACTGCTTTCAGTTTGCTCAAAATATCGCTGCTAGAATTCTGACTAAAACCAGAAAAAGTGAACACATTATCCCTGTTTTGGCCTCTTTACACTGGCTCCATGTGATGTATAGAATTGATTTTAAGATTTTGCTAATTTACAAGGCCCTGTATGGATTAGCACCTAGTTATTTGCAGGATTTACTGACCCTGAATCTTCCAAACCACACTCTGAGATTACAGGATGCAGGGCTGTTGGCTATTCCTATAGTCACCAAAAGCAACACGGCAGGTAGGGCTTTTACATACAGTACAATAGGAGCCGACGTACTGGAAGTAGCGTTATAGTTTCTTTTTTATGTCAGTATTTGAAACAATGATTTTGGTTTTATATGTACATATACCTGTTTACACCTGTTTACACACTAGTTTCTTTTGAAATGTTTATTTTTATTAATTATATATTTTTTAAAAAATTTTGTTGTTGTGCTGTATGTGCTAATTTTGAAAATAAAGCCTTTTCTCTTTAGTTTTCCATTTAAATACAGTGTTTCTGCTATGCAAATGTTAGATATGATATTCATGAATAAAACTTTTGAGTTGTATCTGAGTTTGTCTTTCATTTTCATATTGAAGCTGTTTGAAATGACTGGCGTGGTGGTTCTAGGTAGCAAGAAAACCCAGCGGTTCTACTGCAGCTTCCTAGTTACTGAGTTTCTGTCTGACCGCTATCTTGTCACATGTGGTGTTACACAAGTGGGATAGAAACGCCTCCAAAACTTAGAACAGGTACTGCGGGTAGATTTTTTTTTAAACAAATTTTGAAGAAAAAGGATTGTTTGTTTTTTTTGTGAAAAAAAAAAAAAATGGGAAGGAAGAGGTGGTGGAGCTAAGACCCCAGAACAGGGCCACCCCAGGATTGGCAGGCGGAGCAGGAGAAGTGGATGGCTGAAGGGGCTCCATGGTGTGCGGAGTTCGGACATGTGAGGGAGAACTGTCCCTGTGAAAACCCCAGACTATGCAAAGCAGAAGGTGGCAGTTGCGGGTGATTGGTTTTGGCTGCAGGACCAATGGCCATTGTCACCTCCCAACCCAAAGTCGTCCCAGCTGCCATCCCAAAAACTACAGATGGTCCCCTCTGCCTCCAAAGCCATTTGGAGCAGTGGATTGGATGTCCTACCATGGTGCCTCTCCTGTGGAAAAGGCGGGCACTATACAGTGTACAGCCCCCTCCATGTTGAGAAGGAGGAGTCGCCACCCCAGAAGAGCAAGAAGGGGAGGAGTGGCTGCTACTGGAGGAAAGCCAGGAGGACAGTGCGGAGGAGGGGGGAGCCCGTGCATCCAGCGCACAGGGGGAAGGGCCCAAGAAAGAGTCGTATCAGTCTCCAGTGACCGAGGGAGAGCTGCACCAGTCTCAGAGATAGAGGGAGACTACCTGCCGCATCTACCCCCACAGCTAGAGGGAGACTACCTGTCGCTATCGCCTCTACCGATAGAGGCAGACTACCTGCTGCTCCCGCCTTCACCGCTAGAGGTAGACTACCTGCTGCTCTCGCCTTCACCGCTAGAGGTAGACTACCTGCTGCTCTCACCTCCACCATTAGAGGGAGAAGCCCTGCTGTCTCCAGCGTGAGAGAGAGAAACCTCGCTGTCTGTAGTGTGAGAGGGAGAAGCCCCCGCTTGCTCCGGCGTGAGACAGAGAAGCTCCGCTGAGGTGGCCATTGGGACCAGGTGTGTTTTGTACAAGGGGAGGGATATGTGGCAGAGCAGGAACTCTGCCCGTAAATAGTGTAGTTTTATGGTGTTTTGGTGGTGGTTGGCAGGGATGGGGTTAATTCTTGTCCCTGCCGAAAACATGCGAGAATGTGGCTGCTCCTTAATTGAATGATTAAATGCTAATTGGGAGCAGCCACATCACGTAAATGGAGAGCCCAGGGCTCCATTTGTGAGGAGGTGTTTGGTGTTTTTGCACATTTTTGTTTTTGTAAAGTAGTGAAGGGAAATGCCCAGCCTACTTTTTTGTGCTTTGTTTAAACCTTTATTTTTTGGCCCTTGTTCCCTTTTTGTTTGTATTTGGTGTTATTTTGTTTATTAAATGTGCGTTTTGGCGCTCAAATTGCAACTTCGTGGCTTCTGAGTCTCTGTCTCGCTGCCACCCTGTCACAGCAACCGAGCTAGAGTGTCAACTATGGGATTGAGAAAACCAGGCACCTGAATTGCTTTAAAGAGAAAGTTACTGTTAATAAATAGCATATAGCTCATGTAGAGCAGAGGAATGTGGTTGAGGAGGGAGATCCCAGATTGGTGCTGGCCAGGCTGCTGAAAACCAGGAAAAGTTGAACACGCCCCCAAATCCTAATGACAATGTATCTGTGTACAGATGGAGCTTGACTGATGAGATGATTTTGTCGTAAAAAATGGTGAGTTCAAAAACAGATTTAGCAATATCCAGAAATCAAGATATGAATGCTCGGCCTGGGGGAATTATTTTTTACCTACCTGATAGTGGAACCCCTATTGAAGAGAAGGTTGCTTTGTGTTGATATGGCCTTGGCTGGGGCTGCATCAGGGAGTCTACAAGGAGAAAATCATCCAGAAAAACATAAGAATTTCCAGAACGAGGAAAGGCCATTTGGCCCACCTATGCTCGCTCGCTTTGGTGCTAGCGTGGTCCGTTACCACTCAGGAGAGGAAAAACAACCCCCACCTAACCAAGGTTAGTACAGCAAATGAAACCTCTGGGAATCCGTGGCTAGACGGACCGCCCTTTCTCCAGACGGCTAGCTAAAGGTCTTATTGTGTAAATACGAAAGTTAATTTATGCATATTCAGAAGGATCCAGCAACCTCTTCAGAGTGTCAAAAAACTTGGGACTGCTGCGGCAACCAAAGGTTACGAGAGCATAGCTGGGCTGCTCCAACTTGCTTTCATGATCAACATAAAAATAAAAATAGAGATTAGCATGTTAAACAAACATACACATGCTGGATCAGCATGTTAAATACACACACTGCATCTGTATGTTAACAAACACACACACACACACTTCATCAGCATGTTAACAAACAAACACGCTGGATCAGCATGTTAAACACACACACACTGGATCAGAATGCTAACAAACACACTGTGAGCTGGATATTGACGAAGAGAGATTATAATACAATATCTTTGTTTTTTATATAGCGCCTTTCATAGTGGACCACCATCACCAAACGCTTTACAGAGGCAGGCTGTGAATTGTGCATTATATGCAGTCACTTACAATAGGACATTGATTTAACATCTCATCCCCAGGATGGAGCACAAGGAGGTGAAATGACTTGCTCAGGAGAGGATGGGATTTGAACCGGTGACCTTCTGGTTACAAGACTATAACCACTGGACCACACTGCCTACAAAGAGCCTTCCATCCCCGTTGCTGCAAATCTTTTCTCGGCTGTTCGATGATAGATGTCTTTCAGCAGTGCAAGTTAGAATAGCCCTGGTGCTGCTGCTTGAACCTGAGTACACTGAGACAGCTTTTTTTTTATTTTTTTATTTTTTACCTTTACCTTTGACCAGGAGCCAAGATGGTGGCATGGGAATGCATGAATTGCTCCAGAAGATTTGCACATTAATTTGAAGATAATCTATGTCCAGATCACTGGGATTGTTATTTTAAGATGATGTAGATGATCTGAAAGTTTTGAGATGGTCCAATCTTTGAAATGCATGTTATCTGAAATGTTCTTTGATCCAATTCGAGAGCTTCGCCTTGCAGGAGTAATTATTAAAGGGGAGATGCAAGAGCCGAACCTGCTGGTAAGTGAGCTCCTGCGCTGCATTGAACGGAAGTGGAAGGAGAAGGAGAGCGATGCGTTCCGGTTTACGGGAGTCTGGAGGAGGGAGCTTAGCTCTACAAGAGTAGTGTGGGGGAGCTCGAAACCAGTCAGTTTCAATAGAAAGAAGAGAAAAAAAAATCGATCAAAACAGACAGGAGCAATTGGAGATGCGGAAGTGGTTGGAGATGCAGGAGTGATCTGGACACGATTCGGATCAAGTTTGTAGACATAAGAATCATCACGTTGATTATCCATGTTTAACGGTTCAGTAGCTACTTTTGACTTACTCAGAAGAAAGCCTTGCATAACAAGTATTGGAAGGTGAGCCTGGACTATATAGGTTGAGGAACCAATAGAATTAGCGTAGCAAGCTGAGCCTCGCTCATAGAACTACGGCAAGCCTCTATATGTTGCGTTTGATAAAACACTGCTTTTTCATTTTAGAGTGCTCAATTAAGTATGCACCCATTTTTGTTTTTTGCCTAATTTTAATGTCACCTCACTGGCATCAATGGGCGTCCTCCATACTGGTTGTCTGCTCAATTGCCTCTCCTTCAACTGGTGAACCAGAAGTTGCTCAGCAACCGAACCTTGGTAGATTAGAGACACCGTGAGTGCCTTCCATTGTCTGCCACCTGACCAGATCAGCAAATCCTGATCACATGACTCGCCCAACACCACATAGCACAAGATACTTTACTGTAGATGTCGCATTTTCACAAGGCCATCTGGTAAGACCGTTGAGATATTACTACTGTGTAGCACAGATAATGTTAGCAGTCTTATTAGAATTTTTTTAAATGATTGTTAAAAGTGCTTGTAACATTTAAAACATGTTATTAAAGATTCATTGCAAAAACAGAAAATACAAACATTGGGGGAAAAAAATTGAATTTCAGGCTAAATTTATTAGGTATTCAATTCCACACAAAAAAAAACACCTTTTGTTTGTAAGAACGCAATTGCATCAAATCAATTTATTTGAAGTCTAAACAATAAACCAGAAACAGAAAAAAAAAGAAAAAAATCTTATTTCAACAGGCACAAATACACAGGTTCATCATACATGGCATAAAAGACAGATGTTAGTCTCACAGCAAAGCTCTATGCACTTTACCTGAAAATTGAAAGCTCCTGAAATACAAAGCTTTATGCTACGAAAGTCGCTGTAACAAAGGTATACTGCAAAAGTCTACTGTATTTTTCTAGATTTACTGTTGCTGTTTATTTATACTTATAAAGATCTATGTACAGTTAGTTTTTTTTTTTTTGCTGGTAATACTAAAGTGTGTTTATAAAATTTTGCATAAAACTATTTTGCAGATTAGCACCATCTATGTGTGCTTGTGATCAATATATATGAAATGAATTAAGAACCAAAAGAAAAAGGAAACTGATGCTGGGTGAAAGAGACTTTATAAAGCAGTGGATTTAATTGGGTTAACAGCTGAACAGTTCCGTACAAAAAACACACTTACAAAAGGCAAAACTACATACAATACAAAGTTCAGGCAATATGACAAGGACAATGCAAAAGCAAAAGTAATGGAACTGTAAGGACATAAACAGGGTTTCTTCATACACTTTGTTGCCCACCATAATATTTCACAAAGCACCTGTCTCACAATACTTTCTGTAACATAATAGGTTATGAATGCATGAGAACATAGTTAACTACTTTGCTGAAAATTATATATAAATGTGTATTTCTTTTTAAATATGATCATTGACAAAGCAAATACTTTAATTAACCAATTGATGAATGGCACCTCTGCAGCAATTTCACTCCTTTATATAAAACAGAAAAATACACAAAAGTTTTCAAATATATTGAAAAATGTAACAACATAACACTTTAAATAAGTTTACAAACAACATTTTAGAAGGCTTGAAAGCAATATACTAGGTCCAGATTTAAAAAAAAACAAAAAACAAAAAAATCCAAAGAGTGCTCTCATTGAATGAAGTAATTAATATATTCCTCAAGCTGGAAAATAAAATGTACCAGACAAAAGAATGCTGCTGCAAGTGCAAAATTTAACACAACACATTAGTTATTTTAATAGAAACGACAGCATTGCTGAGGCCAGCAATCGTAATCCATGGTTGTGGTCGTCACATTAGAAAACCAATATTTTTCTCATAAAGGATCAGCACATGCCCTTTCATACTGAACTTTTAGTTTTAAAACTGGGAAATGCGGCGCTTGTATTTTTAATACTAGACCACTGGCTCAAACCAATATACAAGTTGCAGTGTTATAATACCATCTGCCAATAATGAAGACGACCCCCCCCCCCCATTTAAATTAATGTTTGTGATTCTGAGGCTTTTCCTCAATCCTCTCATGTCTAAAACCAATATATGTTCCACATGTATAATGCACAGACCGCTGTGTTATGTCTTACATGAGCTCAAATGAAAGTCCCCTTTCATACATACTGTATATGCAAGGGCTGTTTTATATTAAACATATATGTCATACTTCAATACATATAAAAGGCAAATATGCCCCTTCCATCTGAAAGTTCCTGCACGAAATATGCTAAACTTTGGGTTTACATTTACAGTCCTCAAAATGATGGAAATCATAATGCTCGGCACTAATCATGTATAACACTGTATACTGGTTACGCTTTTTCTTACTTGCGGCTTCAGTTTCCTTTCCTATGAATAACATCTGAAGCAAAAAATAGAACCCTGTTCTTCATATGGTGAGAAGGTATAAAATGTACCTACTCTAATTTGACAAGGCAGGTTATATTGTACCCTGTAACAAGCATGAAGGCAAATAGGGTTTTGTGGAAATAACTTAACGTGTAAATCATTCAGCAAGTCTATATGGCATGCCTTACTGTAGATCTGGACATATGCAACATACTGTGTCAGACTCATCATACTTGTTAACCTCTGCATTCATCTTATCTCAGCAAACAGCACTGCTAATAAATAATGAGATGCACAGATAATTAACTGTACAATTCAAACTTTTCATAGATTTCTGTTTCACAGACCAAAACAATAACCTTTTTTTGTGCTGAATGTACTGTACTTGTCCTTGGCTATAAGTGGATGAGTGGAATATAAAGCAATAATCACTCAAAATGTTACTGGAATAGTTTTCTATGAAGATGGCTAGTTCTAGCTAAAGGTTATCTTTAGTGTAAAAACGCACACGCACGCACGCACGCACACACACACACACACACACACACACACACACACACACACACACACACACACACACACACACACACACACACACACACACACACACACACACACACAGTCTCTGTGGTGTTTTGTTTCCTCTGTAACTGTTCTTATCCATTGTAGTTGTTGTGCTAAACAAAAACTGTACCACTGACACAAATCAGTAGTATTACAACTGCTTGACATAGTTTCCTGGGAAGGTACCAAAGAACTTGCTTCTTCTAGAAGTTCCTAGAAAATAAAAATACAGCATTATTGTATGAACAGCATTTGATGTAACAGTGGTACAAATGTCACAAACAAGCTCTGCACAAGCAGTAGAAAATAATGAAATGAAACTCAAAACTAACTCCGGCATGGGACTCAGGGGTAGGTGTACTAAGATGGGCCAGTCGCAGCGCAAACATACCACAGTTTGCATTTTCGTTGCGAAAATTCACAAAGTAAACATTTTGTCATATGTACTAAGAGAAAATATGTTAATGAAAAGAGCCGCAATATACTAATTTAAATATTTGTTGCGTCTTCTTAGCAAAATCTCTAGCATTATACATTGCTAGGGTGTCCGAAGTATAATGTCTATACATGCAAAGGTGCAAGAATCAAAATAACATTGTTTTTGTTAAATGTAAACATTATCTGTACAATGCATTCTGTTCTGGCTTCATTTTACCTATTTTAATACGCTATATTATGAAAGGCAATTTAATCCCATCAGATTCTATAGTGGGGCCCCCACCTTCACCCCCAAAAGCTTTTCATAATCATACAGTAGCCCCTCGCTAAACCAGACATGTTTGTCCGACATAAGGAGGTGTCGGATTTAAAAACAAATACAATAAAATCACACACACAGATACATTTATAGTGCTCAATGCGTTTTAAAAGTAATCATTGCCCTGAAATAACACTAATGTGTTTTGGGTAGGCTACATATTACATTATGTAAAAATATGAATTTGTACAGTAGGACTATACAGTACACAGTACAGTAGTAAAATCAAATGAATACCTAGCACACGTTTTACTTTAGCCTACAGGTAGCACAAAATAAATCACGCTGCTGCACTGTACACATTTAAATTGAAACTAAATGATTGTAGTGTTATTTATTTATTACTATTTTTAACTTGGCCTACTTAGTAGCCTAGATAATTAACACACAGTAGATCATGGTCCTATAAGATGTTCAAAATGAGCTGGAGGGGTTAGTAGCACACGTGCTCCCAACATGTTGGGGAAACCAGAAATATCATAGCAATTTGTTTTCAAGGCTTGTAAGTACACATCATGACTTTAGTGAAAATTTGGGTGTTCCCCTCAAAAATGCATTGAGCACAACTGGCAACGCATGAGAAAAGGCGGACTGGGAAATGACAACAACTGCGACTGTTTAAAACGTGCTTTCAAAAGTTCTGAACAGATTGATGCAATTGTAAGTGTTGCAACTGTCGGCAGCTTTCGTACATCTCATTATAATATCTGCGAACCCTCATTTGCACTATCTCCACTGCCTTTTTGCAAATTTATGCAGGAATGTCCACAATTATATATTCATCTGAGGATGAACTGCATAAAAAAACTGCTGTCACAAAGCATTTCCTAAATCGTTTGCGACTATTGCGACAGGCGCAACACTTTAGTACACCGACCCCTCAGTGTGACTTTCAATGGCTGCACACCCTGTATATCATTAATTTAAAGCAAAAACAGCTAAAATATTTAATAGACGCTGTCTGAAAATGAAGTTTATTTTATATTATGCACAGCGAGGGGAATTTGTTCTAGCTTGTTTATTTTTCCTAATGCATTTAAACTGTGCGTCCTCCTCTACATATTTAACTGTGTGTGAATGCTAACTTAATTGAATAAGAAACTTTGAGACCAAACCAAAACTTCCTGTAACAATTACCACAAATATCAGTTTAACTTTTTATTAGTCATGCCAGGGGACATGTATTAGGTACACACACGTTATTAATTAAAATCTTCACTCTATTTCCAATTATTCAATCAATCCAAACACACATCCCATTTGGGATTTTAATAATAAATGTGCCAGTTTTTACATGTGGGGGGAACTGCATGCAGATAAACATTCTAAATAATGACTTCATCAGTCTCCAAAGATTCGAAGAATGTGGCACAGCACTAATAGATGCAGTATAAAAATGTAGTATGGAATGACGACAGTGTTCGAATTAGGATCTCAGGATTTGAGGTGCAGCCTCCAAAGACCACGAACCCCCCAGAAGGGAGAGACAGTCATAAAGGAAGCAATTTTATAAAACCACAGATGTTAAACATACCAACAAACCACCCATCATCGCACTTTTCCATGACATCAATAACATCCCCTTCGTTGAGTTCCAACTCATCTTCATTTCTAGGAGTATAATTATATAACGCCTGAAACCTGAAAAACAATACAATAATCCCACCAGAAGTACTGTATGTGTGTCGTTTTTTTTTTATTTATTTGTATTATTATTATTAGTGAAATGGATGGAAAACATAGAAAAGAATACCATGTTTGTAGATCTATTAATTTGTATTTGAAAATGTGCAGGCCAAATGGTAAATAGTAGAATGCTGGAGTCTAAAAGAAGTATCTACAAACATACAGGCCATTTTATAATACTGTACAATTTAGGAGCCTTTATATTAGAGAGAGAGAGAGAGAGAGACTGAGAGAAGAATGTTTGCTCAACTTTTTTAGAATCAAATCACCAATTAACAAAATAAATATTACTGCGTTTTTCCAGGTGGTATAAATTTTTTAAATGTACACAACAATTTAAATAAAAAAAGAAATGAAAATACTTACGGTTCTCCCCCACTATTCAAGTTGTCTTGGACAAAGACTGGGCGCTGTGGCTGAAATATTAAATATAAAATATAGACATATATAAGCAAAACTGAGTGTCCCCACAAACAGTGTATTATAAATAGGGCTTGTACTTCTTAGTTTTAACTGATAATAACTTTAGTAAACCCCTCCCGATGACATGTTTAGAAAAACAGTTTTTGTGCTGATAAAACACGTAAACGTATCATTAAAAAACACCAGTCATGGAATCATTCTATGGGGGTTTCTGCATTAAACATTGTTTACAGAAAGCCGGCATTATAGAAAGGCTTTGTAACGGTTCAGTCATCATTTTTGCACTGTGTAGTTGGTACCTTGTGTCTGTCCATGACGGAACCACAAGAGTGCTTAATGCTGGTTTAAAAACCTAAATGTGTGTTTGTGAAGCTACAATTGGGGCATAAAACCAAATCAGTTAGCCAGTATGGAAAAGGAAATTATGGTTCGGTTGAAGAAACCATAAAAGGAAAGACAGAAATCATATGTAAGTAAAGCACTGTGATTCCTGAGTAAAGTTACACAACCTGTGTGGGATCTGTTTCCAGTAGTCCTGGTTGCAATGGAACCTGGGTTTTCTTTCCTCAGTCCTGACTGAGGGTGACATCTGCACCTCCACATAGTAACCTAACCTTTTTATAATTATAATTCTGTATGACAGATGTGTGTAACAAAGAGTGTTACAAACCGAAATGTAGTGTATTTGAAAAACAAAAAAAATCAAGCCCTAATTATAAGTGATTTTGCAGCATTCCAAAGAAAGGCTGTAACAATCACACTGCAGAGTTGTAAAAACGGGAATTTCAAGGCCAAACATGGGCTAAATGGGTACTCCCCTGTTGTGGAAGAAATTTTGGAGAAAAATCTGCTTGTCTTGACCTTGTAGGTACACGTTTTTTAAGCTGTGTACACACAGAACACATTATTCAACACAGCTATGAAGAAAAATCAGTACACATCAAATTGTTTAATTTCATATCTGTTCTTTTTTACACAGCAACACACCCAGCTTGCACTATTACATCAGCATGCCTTCATGTTGTCCAAAAAATGTTACCATTTTTTTTTGTAATATACTGTACACTGCATCTGCACTAAAGTATATGTCACACAGTGTATGTCTATATATATATATATATATATATATTATAATATATATATATATATATATATATATATATATTTAAACCAGCTGATTGGTCCAGTTTAAATGAAATTAGACAAAATACATAAAATATACAATAGATGATATAAAGCTTTGACAAAAAGCATGTTGTTTTTCAAAGACCACCATATTTGAGCTGTAGTCAGTATCACTTAAAAGCTCATGCAGATTTTCTCAGACAAAGACAAATTTCCACATGCACGTCAGACACCGCCTCACCCACCAATACAACAGTTTGGAAATGTGCACAGTATCAAAATATATGTTCTTTTATTTTGCTTTATTTTATTGTAAATCACAATACTAGACTTCAAAGCACACAGAAAGCCAGGTCATTAAAGTTAAAGGTATCCCTGAATGAACAAGCTTTAATTTTTGTTATGCATATTACCTATGGTTCACAAGTGTTGATTTACTGACTGTTTAATCTGGAGCATACAGTAGATTAAAACTAAAGCTGCAGAAAGGGATACATGAACTTTAAAGATTACAAAACAGACGGATTTACCAACAACCATAGCTGCTGCAGTCACACACAGGGTGCACACACCACCCTACCCTGTGAGACGGTGAAAAGCTTTGACCTCTAACTGGTGAGCCGCAGGATCTCCTGGACATCACTGGGCTACGAGGAGGTTTACCAACAACTACAATATCTCGTTTTAAAGCAGGCTGAAAGAACCAAAAGACTAAGTAAGCCTTTGCCATAGAAAGCACCGAATAGAAACAGAGAACATCCACATGCTGTTAGAAATATAGTCAAAAGCACAACAAAGTGTGCGTGTGTGTCCCCCTAATTAAGGCCTTGAAGTTTTGTAACAATATCTATTTTCTTTTCCATTTAAATGCAAATATGTTTAAATTTTGCACAATAGCTAAGGGTTTAAAAATAAACAAACATGCAGTACATGTTTAAAGGCTGGCATACATGGTATTAGAGTGATCCATCTTTGTAGTATATTACAGGTAGTATGAGACAAGCCCACTTGATGATGTTATATATCGAATTTTTGATGTAATATGGAATATTTTATTAAGTATCAATCAATCATGGATCATAGTCAAATACACCTTTTTAAAATGTTACCTCTCAGTTACAGGAAAGCCTGGAACATGTTGTAAGTAGGTACTACTACCTACTGGACAGCAGAGGGCACTACTACATTTTTAAATGCAATCCAAGGCATAAAAAGAAAAATGTGAACACTATTAATAGAACATAGAACACAAAAATATACATATAAGATGTAGCAATAATGCTGCAAAACCACCACTGAACAGCTTACTGAACTTACTGCCAGAAGCAATCAAAATAGTTAAGTATTATTTATTTTTCTTTAAATAAAAACATACCGATATACTGATTTTATTTTTCTGACATGCTTAAGATTATAATAATATACTTAGGGTCCACTGAATGAAGAAAAGCATATTGAAACACTTCAACACCTCAGAGCCTCAAGCAGTTCCTTTTCTTTACCTTCAATTTAGCCCTAGATTCCAGTCGGGGAGAGAGTTTTGAGGAGAGAGGGGGGGAGTGCGTGACAGCAGGCTGGGGAGATGACTTTGCAGAGTGTACCAATAATGAAGAAATGAAAGGAAGGTTTGAGGGGGAGGAAGAAAGCAGCAGAGACACGCCTGGAGAGGCAGAGGCCTAGTGAAACAGGTAATGCAGACATAAAAATAAATGAACAAATACCAATTCAATATCAGGAAGAGATCATTTGTAGAAAACAATAATTAAAAGTTTTAAATAATTTTTGGATTGAAGTACTGTATGCACTGAAGCAGAAGTAGATGTGTTAGATAGAATACTATACTACTATATTTATGTTACAATATTAATTAAGACATTACACAAAGCAAAAAAATAATTATTGTGTTATCTGCAAGAGCATCCTGAGACTGGATTATTCATAGCATTCACTTGTTTGTTTGCTTATATAAAAACATATATTTGAATGTTAAAATACTGTATTCATATAATAAAGGTTTTTTTGTGGCTGTACCTCTTTCTGACTATGTCTTGATTTTGAGTCTTCACTAGTCACATGGGCTATGCTTTTAGGTGGCGTGGATGTCTTTTTGGTTTCTCCAGGTTCTTCCTCTATATAGAGTTTGGGAAACTCCTCCAATACATCTGCTGCTCGTCTGTAAAACCCTGTGTCTTTCTGTAAGCCCCCGTTTTGGTTTCCTTGGATGATAGATAGCAGTTCTTCGCAAAGCTCCTCCTCCTGGTCTCCCCTGACCTGCGGAGTTTTGTCTGAGAAGCGAGGCTCAAAAGACTCTGAAATTACTAAATTACCAGTGTCTCTGTGCTTGTACAATTCCGTGGTGTCAGAGAAACTAGCCTCCTTTCCTTCAACATCTATGGAATTTATAGACTGCTTCTCACTAATCTCTTTTGGTTTTTTTTCAGCAAGGGTCATGTCACTGCCACACTTGTGGGCGCGTTCGTGTCGCAGCGAGGAGGTGAGGAATGGTGATAATGATCTTGGGACGAGATACGGCTGTGGGGGGTAGATGGTTTCAGATGAGCTGGAGAGGGCTTTTGGAGATGTGATTGGAATGAAATGCCCTTTCTGAACTTGAGATGTGACGGTTCTTGGAGAAGCGGTTCCTAGCGAAGTAGACGCCAGTGGCGCCAAAGAGTTGAGCTCTTCCAAGCCAGACAGGAGGTTGCTTGGGAAGGGAGGGGGAGTGGGGGCAGGAGTGCTGGAGGGAGACATCCCAACAGTCAGGGAGATCCACTCACTGGTGATAGCTTGGATATCAGGGTTTTTTTGTGGAATAAGGGAAGGTGAGGAGTGATGTCTGAGAGTAGGAGATGGAGTACTGAACCTTGGGTGGGAAGAAGTCTTGGGAAAGAAAAAGTAGAACTTAGAAATAAACAGCAAGAAATGCAGGAAAAGTAAATTAAGAAAAGAAAAAGTAATAGTTTTAAAGGAAATGAGGAAAGACCAAACCCACAAATGTAACTACTTATAGGTAGAAGTAACATTTCTGATAAATGTAAATTGAACTCATTGTAGATTGAGACCTGCAACAAAACTAAACTTGAATAATCATGAAAGTACTGCTACTATATTACTTAATTTAAAATGCACTACTAATTGAGTTTAAATTAAATCTCCAATATGAAAAAGACATTCGTATAAGTAACTGAACAAACAAAATGATTATGAAAAACATTTAACAGACACCCTTAGTGCGGGATTGTTACAGCTGACATACTTCACAGCACACATTTAATTTTGACTAGCTCGTAAAGTTTCCCTATACACAAAAGTGTTGTCATTTGTCATTAAAGAAATAGCCGACACAGAAAAACATTGGGTTATTATCATAACCCTGATTCCCTGGAATAGAAATGTAACCATTACCGAATGGGCTATATCTCTTCTAGCCCGAATTACCTGAGCACTTATATCAAAGCTGCATCTTTAAGAGCCTCGTATGCATCAGACGTTGTCTCCATCCCCAGGAGATAAATGCGAGGGATGCGTAAGGCTCAGCGCCATTTTATATTCTGGCCTGCTGTGTTGGAGTAAACGCAGTGACCTTGAAGGGTAATGGTTACATTTCTATTTCAGGGAACCAGGGTTATGATAACAACCTAACCTTTCCTTTCAAGTACGAAATGTAACCATTACCGAATGGGATACAATAACCAAGTCATCACAAATGAAGGTCTTGCAACACCTGCAGATGTGCTAAAAAGATAGATAAACTACCTTAGCATTCTGTCCGAGGACCGATAACGGTCCATTGCATATAGTCCACAGTACAGCCCTCATGCGGTATATATGCTGCATGGTTACACTGATTAACCTCAGCATTTAACACAACAAGTCCACAGAGGTGTGTGACTAACTGCCCCAGGGTGTAAGTGGTCCACTCTGCAGCTGCTCCCGGTGTAACAGGGAGTGGGAACTCTGTTGACTGCACTGCAGGGAATGAATGAGGCGAGTCTGGATGCTGCACCAGTGTCAGAGACTCAGAGCGTTCCCTAGAACACAGCCCCAGCCTGCTTTCCAGTCCTCTTTGCAAAATGAGCACAAGACGTGCAAGAGCTGCAGTCTTTAACTGCTCCTTCTACATGCTCCCTTCACAGGCAGTGGAAGCACCTGTTGTGCTTATCCTCTGCCTGAATGTTTCTCTAGCAAACAGAACAAAGGTGAAACCCAGGCATGGTGCAAGGTTGAAAAAACAGTTCAGTCCTGCAACGTATGAGTGCAAGAACAGACAGCAAGCTGACTGGTGTTGAAAATTGCTGTGCACAAAAGTGGAGCACTCGTAACGGTCTTGGTGTCCAACCAAACAGGGTAACTGGTACCAGTTCTGGTATGACCAGGTCACTGGTACAGGCTGCAGTACTGACTGGTACCAGCTCTGGTACTGACTAGGTCACTAGTACAAGCTCTGGTACCAACTGGTACCGATTCTGGTACTGACCAGGTCACTGATACGGGCTCTGGTACTGACAGAGTGAGTCACTGGTACTGGTTCTGGTACCGAGTGGTACTGGTTCTGTATCAGGACAAGCGGCGTGCAGGTAAGAATTGAAAAAGCCACTGGCACCTGCAATGTTAAACAGACAGGGGCTGCAGTCACCTGCTAACTAGAATACATCTAGTAGCATTCATTGTCAGTGAAGCAAAAGCAGACACAGCAACGGCAAAGAGACAATCTGAATATTTTGCACTACGGAGACACTGCCAGTGTTAAAAAGCTGTTAAAGCATCAAGGGAGATAGTGTGAAAACTTAGCCGCAACAAGGGACTGCAGAGGGGACTTAATCAGAACCTAGGCTAAGAGAGAATTATATGCTTAAAAAAAGTGAAATTATTTCAAAAAGTGAATATAATCAACTTATCTCTATAGTTATGACAAAGTCAGAGATCACTCTTTTCTCAGGCAGGCTGAAAAAAAAATGGCTCTGGGCCTTATGTGTCACTTGTATTTATCTCCTGGGTGCGGTCAGACAATGTCCGATGCATACGGGTAATGGTAATGGTTCGTGTCGTACTTGAAAGGGAAATGTATTTATTTTTGTTGCTTGCACTCTGTTAATAGCACAATGTAGGCATACATTAGATACTTAAGAATTAAATGAAACTAATAATAATATTGATACACTGTTGATATCATCAGTATTTGAGAGTTGACTTTTTGTTATAGTAGACTGTAAGCTAGTGTCCAGAAAATTTGAGTTGACAAGTGCTTTCAATAGGGGACCATTCTCACTGGTGTAGAGTCTTATATCCATGACTGAAGAATGTGCTGGTCTCTGAGTTTTAGAAGGTTTCAGCCTATAGTACATCGGCATACATCTTGACAAAACTATATTAGGCAGGTTTTTCAGGATAATAAATATTCTTTACAGTGTCCATTTTATTTGAAGAGTTTTTAATGTAGATATGAATGTTCCACAGACATCTAACGCGTGAGCTAATTTCCACAGCATAATCAAAGCAATTTAAAAAGGAAAAAAAAAGATCCGTTTTGAAAACATGCATTGAATAGGAGTTCAGTTCAGAACTGCCTTTCTTGAGTCACCCTTAGAAACATCATGTGTCCTCCATCTCTCATTTGAAACAGTGGTAACTACAATATTGAAAATGATGAGGCCCATTGTACCTGCCCGTGTCTGCCCCTGTTAGCTTAGGCTAACATTTCTATGTTTTGGCCTAATTAACATGCTGAGATGAATTCTGACTGAGGGTTGAACAGACACATAATTCATTTTGCTGTACAAGACATGACGGCTGTGCCTTAAATGTATAACTTAGCAGCAAATAAAACACTATTTGTTATGTTTAGTAGTGATAAATACAAATACGAACCAATAGACAGGTAATTTGTTCCAAACTACCACAACCACAGATTAAAACAACCTCAGGACCAGTCCTACTATTGCTGTACATAAGAGATGTTTCAGATTGTTTCAAAATAATGCACCTGAGTAGGTCTTTATTAGCACCAACAAAAATAAAAGTATGAACTCCAACAAAGTAAAAAAAAAAAAAAAGAAGAAATCTCTCTCATTGATGAGGGATTTCTTGGAGAAAAAATAGGGTAGCATTACGAAACAACAGGTCATTCCTACCTTTGCAGAAGCTAAGGTGTGTATCATATCACTGGAATAGCTCTGAGGTATTGATGGATCCGGATAGTTGCCTGGGCTTCTTCTTGAGCCCTTCTTGATGAAATCCACATAGGACACTGGAAATATGCCTTGTTTACTGGTTCCAGGTATCTTTCCTTCATACCAATTCTGATCCACTTGTCGAAGAAGTACGACTCTGTCTCCCTAAAAAAATGTATTTCAGTTTTCAGTATTTAAACCCACAAACACCCTCACAAGAAAACAACATTCACTGCATTTTTCACATACCAGGGGCTACTTTAAACAATGTAAGGGCAACCTTACTGCTCAGCGATACACTGACAAGGTCCTTCAAGCCACAGTGTTTCCGTTCCTGCAAGCCAATCCGGAAGTGTAGATTTTCCAGCAGGACAATGCAAGACCACACAGTGCTAGGATTACAATTGCACGACTTCGAGAAAATGTCAAGGTCTTGCCGTGGCCGGCTTTTTCTCCTGACCTGAGTCCAACAGAATATCTGTGGGACCAAATCGCCAGTGCCATCCACAGGAGACAACCACGACTAGCCAACTTTCACCAGTTGGCTGCAGTTGCACAGGAAGAGCCTATCTAGAGGCTGATTAGGTCTATGCGTCAACGCTGCCAGGATTGTATTAATGCTCAGGGAGGTCATACCAGATCATAACTTTGTAATGTTTTCAAATTTCATATTGAAAACTTGTAATTTTCTTTGATCTGTATTTTTGTTCATATTTTCTGTGATTTTGCTTGATATCTATGTTTAAAATATTTGAATAAATCCATTAGACCTGGTTTAGCTGACTGGTTTAGCGGAAGTGAGGGACGCTGCATAAAGCAGCACCTTTTATTTTGTAGTTTCATTACTGTGTTTTATTTTCCCATTTCCTTTGTGCCTTTTGTTTTCATTATTACTTTGAACACCTGCGTGTGCATCACAAGTGAATGGCCAATACTTTACCACTGCTGGTAATGGGTTGTGCTCTGCCACAGTACCACAGTGCCACCTTGTGGCAGAAATAAATCAGTGAGCCAAGCAGCATTTCAAATAAAGTTCCTGTGTGTCGGTGAATTTCCCACACCGACTCTATAACATTTTGACTCCAGTGACAGTTAAGAGTGTGATGCAGATCTGATTATTTCGTTTTGGCCTCTTCCAACCCTTGTCAGGGAACACAAAAGAGATACAATATCAAAAATACATAGCTGGTCTTGTTCGCTTTGTTGTTGCTTTATTTTCGTCAGGTGAAACTGAAGGAAGTGTTGTGTAACTGCATAATAAAGACTGATTTGCGCATGCGAGAAAAGAACATATTGCATATATATATTTAACATTGAAGAGATGGGTCTTTGTATTAGAAAACTGGTTGGAAACGTCGTGTGACGGGTAAGTGCTTTAATTTGTTATATATGTATATATACAGTGCCTTGCAAAAGTATTCAGACCCCTGACCAATTTTCTCATATTACTGAAATACAAATGGTACACTGAAATTGTAGTGCTAATGACAGGCTTAGAAATGGTGATGCAAGCAGTTCATCTCTGGCAGCCAAGGGTTTCAGAAGTGTCAGGCCGAATCAACAAGACAAGAAATCTCCAACACTGGTAAATTAAATTTAAAAGCATTTTCAACTCACATGTGCTTCTGATGGTTCTTGTGTACAAATACAGGGGTGGATTTGTGTTGCTGCATTGTGAGCAATACAGCGAGCAATGTGAGCAATTATAACACAATGTTTTGTACCCTGTTTTTAACTTGCTCTTAAACAGTTATGGTATGTGTAAATATTAATAAAATACATTGACTTTTGAAGGAGTTACAGGTATACTGAGCTCTATTTTTCATTGTGCTGTAATGGTAAGGCCTGGCAGTCTGCGGCCGATGGGTGACCAGGCTTTTTCTTGTTATGCCACGCGCCTGTGGAACTCACTGCCACTCACTGGAAGGCGTACTTTTATACTAAAGCTTTATATATATATATATATATATATATATATATATATATATATATATATATATATATATGCCTTGCAAAAGTATTCAGACCCCTGACCAATTCTCTCATATTACTGAATTACAAATGGTACATTGAAATATCATTCTGTTTGATATATTTTTTTAAAACATTTAAACTCAAAATCAATTATTGTAAGGTGACATTGGTTTTATGTTGGGAAATATTTTTAAGAAAAATAAAAAACTGAAATATCTTGCTTGCATAAGTATTCAATCCCTGTGCTGTGGAAGCTCCCAGTTTGTACCGATGAAAGAAATTGCCCTAACGAGGACACAATTACCTTACCATTGGCCTCCACCTGAAAACCATTAAAGTTGCTGTCACATTTTCTGGATAAAAACCCCACTATTGAAGGATCATTGGTAAGGCTGTGAATCTGAAGGAAAATGAAGACCAAAGAGCATTCTACAAAAGTTAGAGATAAAGTAATACAAATGCATAGATTAGAGAAAGGGTACAAAATAATATCCAAGTGTTTGGATATCCCAGTAAGCACAAGTGGAAGTGGAAACTGCATCACACCACCCAGGCACTGCCAGGAAAAGGCCGTTCCTCAAAACAAACAAGAAGGAGACTTGTGAGAGAAGCCACAGAGAGGCCAACAATCACTTTGAAGGAGCTACAGAGTTCAGTGGCTGGGAGTGGAGTAATGGTGCACCAGTCAACCATATCAAGAGCTCTGCATAACACTGGCCTGAATGGGAGGGTGGCAAGAAAGAAACCATTACTCAAAAAGTACCATCTGAAAGCATGTCTGGAGTTTGCCAGAAAGCATGAGAGTGACCCAGCTGCGATGTGGGAAAAGATTTTGTGGTCAGATGAGACCAAGATAGAGCTTTTTGGCCAAAACTCAAAGCGCTATGTGTGGAGCAAACCTAGCACTGCCCATGCCTCAAGACACACCATTCCTACAGTGAAGTATGGTGGTGGCAGCATCATGCTGTGGGGATGATTCTCATCAGCAGGGACTGGGCATCTTGTTATAATTGAAGGAAGAAAGGATGGAGCAAAATACAGGAAAATACTGCAAGAGAATCTGCTTCAGTCTGCTAAAAAACTGAAGCTTGGGTGGAAATTCACCTTTCAGCAGGATAATGATCCCAAGCACAAGGCCAAAACAACATTGGAGTGGCTCAAGAACAAAAAGGTGAATGTCCCACAGTGGCCCAGTCAAAGTCCTGATCTCAATCCCATTGAAAATCTGTGGCATTATTTGAAAATTGCGGTCCACAAGCGTCGTCCAACCAACCTGAACAACCTGGAGCAAATCTGCCAAGAAGAATGGGCCAAAATCACTCTGACACTGTGTGCAAAGCTGGTACATAATTACCCAAAAACACTTAAAGCTGTTATTGTAGTGAAAAGTGGCTCTACCAAATATTAATGTGTGGGGGTTGAATACTTATGCAAGCAAGATATTTCAGTTTTCTACTTTTCTTAAAAATATTTCCCAACATAAAACCAATGTCACCTTACAATAACTGATTTTGAGTTTAAGTGTTTTAAAATAAAATATCGAACAGAATGAAATTTCAATGTACCATTTGTAATTCAGTAATATGAGAGAATTGGTCAGGGGTCTGAATACTTTTGCAAGGCACTGTATATATATATATATATATATATATATATATATATATATATATATATATATATATATATATATAAATTGTTTATCCATTAATTTGTTTCTTACAAAGATGGGAAAATGCGACTGCTGTGTATCTGCGTGTCTTACCTCAGAGTGCTGACTGTATGCTACATTTTCCTACTATTTCATTTCTCACCTATTTAATATTTTATTGTGCATATTCTGCATGATTCTCTTTTGTTGTTTCTTAAGATGTTTACTAATTCCTGACTTCCCCTCAAGGCTGATTGTGCGGATATTAGCGCTCTGTTGTGGTGAAGCATTGTGTACTGTGCCTGTGCACCATTGATATGCTTCCCTACCTCCCCACAATGAGCCTTGAAGAGGCCTTTCATAAACATAGCAAGCTATGACCCAAGCAGATACAACAACAGAGAATAATATATAGAGCACACGGAATAGCATATGAAACAGATAATGGGTTAAGTATAAGGAAAATGTAGATCATATAATGACTCCCATTAATGCAATAATGTGAATGAATGTGAATCAGTCTTTATTGGGTTAAAATGTACTGATTCACATTACATATTCTCCAAGAACGCTTTCCTTCAACTAAAAAGGGAATTCAAATGGACCCTATGTATTATTATGTATGAGGCAAACAGAGGACACATTGTCAGCATTTAGTTAAACACAGCATATCTTTATGTGAAAGCGCAGAATGGGCCATCATTTTGTGACATGGATCAGTATCTTCCTTAAAATCTGTATCGCATATATAGCTTTTAAAAACCTGGAAAACGGATTGAAATCCAGCATATTGAACAAACATGTTACCTTTCTTAGTGACAGCTCCACATTAGTGTCTGCTGTGAAGGTGTATTTGGCCACAGCCTCTCCTATCTCTCTTGTCTGTGCTGGAGGGGGCGGTCTTGCTGGCTGAGATTTTTCTGTCGATGATACTTTCTAAAGGGTGACAGAGATGAGCTTTAGAGAGTTAAATGGTACGTGGTTTTAGGGATACTGTATATAAAAAAAATATCAATTAAACAAAGGGGAAAACTGCTAGTAAATAACACACCTCAACATATGAAATAGGGAAGATCCCCACTCGGCCGTGATGTTCTCCTTCATACCAGTTTTGATCGATTTGCCTGAGGATATAGACCGTGTCTCCTTTCTTGAATGTCAGTTCCCTGAAAGGCATTGCTCCCAGGTTAAATCAAATTTATAGGTCACTGACGTTATCAAGCATTTCAGCACTTCCCCCATTTCTGAGTAGCAATAAGGCAGCAGAAGCTTTGTGCACATAAATGAGAGACAGTGCTTTGTGTGGTGACTGATTTAGCTAGCAGCTGGCTGAATATGCCTTTCTTTTTGTAATTAAAAGAATGGTTGCTTGGCAGCCCTAAAATGCCACTTTTATTCTTTACACTTTTTTTTTTCTTCTAAACCTTCCTGTCTTTATTTTATATTCATACACTGTATATATTGTTGTCTCTAAGATTGGACTCTCATTTTCCAGTAACACTAAGTACAACTATTTAAGCCGCAGGGAATCATAGCATTGCAGACCTGTGTTTTTATTGTATTAAGCTTTTAATAAGGATAATTCACTAGCAGAGTTAATACAATTACACAACAGTATGATAACATTTTGATCACAGTGCAAAGTGAAACGCAAACACTACTACCATTTACAACACTGAATAGAGAATTGCACAGTCTGCTTTAGGTATTTGTGTTTTCATTGTACTTTGCCTATTTATTCCCAATCAAAAAATGTTGATTGAAAACTATACTCACTTTGATGTTTGAGCCTTAAAATCATATATAGCTCTGGCTTGCTGCTTCTGAAAAAAGCCACATATACCAGAGATTAATAATACATAGCCCAGTAATATTTTAGTAAACGTAACTTATGTATTTTTCATGTATTAAGTCAGGGACAAATTAATACAGCTGAACAGAAACGAAGAATAGAAACGTTGCTGTTTGTAATCTTACCTCTCTATCTGGAGTTCCTCTTGTTGGAGTATATCGACCCACATCAGCAAAAGAGGAAAAGCCCTTAGAGGATTCCCGATCTATTCAAAATAAATTGGTGTAATGTGAATGGATATCTAATACATTTAACAGACAGAGACCAAATGCTGTGTTTCATTAGTCATTGTTGACTTGCATGTGCTCTACTTAAAACTGCACAACGATGGGTTGTACCGTCGGATTGGAATAATCTTGCATCAGTCTGATAAGATTAGCCTCAACTGAAACTAGAAAACAATACTGCTCTGGTGTCTTGAAATCAAATCTATAATATATAAACAATGGGTGATTTTAAAATCCTGGTGGGTTTAAAACAGTTTACATCAACCCTTTAATCAATGTTGGGACCATATGGTAACCACTCGTTAGTGTCATTCATGTTTACAGCATGTAAAATATTTTAAGATCCTAATGTCCCTTGCAGTAAATATGAAAAGGTTTTATTTATTTTTAACATTGTTTGGATATAACCATTTATCATTTTCACTAGGTCAACATAATACTTCTTAGGTTTCCTAAAAATGCCATCTGCAAATTAGAGCTCAGACTTGTTTCGTGACCAGCTCTGTTTCTAAAACAGCTTACCAAGCTTTGAATTTTGACCCATATGGACAGTTCAAAGTCCTTTTGGTATTAAATATGTGTCATTGGGCCCACGCTTTTAAAACTTCAAACCTTGCTCATGTTACTTTAGGAAAAAAGTTTGGGATTCCTCAAAGCATTCTTGGAGTTGAGTCTCTTTAACCATATATGCAGGTTGCTAACACCAGTTACAGTTTTGTGAATAGGTCACAATCTCTGTTTCTGTGACCCCTATTAGAATAGATTCCAATATAGTGTACATGCACAGATAGTGACGCACACATGTATCTTTAACTAAAAGAGATGTGTAAAAATAGCAGAGGAATATCTATCATTCAGTGCAGGAATGCAGGCCCATTTTAGAATGGCCATCATTTAAAACTCTTCTTCAGCTGCTCCAAACCGCAATTATCATATATCACTGGCTGCTTCTATTAGCAGACACATTTCGTGTTTAATAGGCATACAAAAAAAAACAAAAAAAAAAACTAAAATATATTTTTCATAACACTGGGTAAGTGTTTATTTTCTTCTCCATGCATGATGTCTCAACTGTTCAAAAACATGAGAATCCTTATCTACTAATACAGTTTCAAACCTACCAAATTGCACTGGAAAATGTGACCTAAACACTTTTTGACATTGTAATATCTCCACCCCAATATAGGAACCCCCCCAAAAAATTAACCCAATATGGCTTTGGTCTTACTTTTAGTAATTACACTATTAAGGGGTAGATGTACAAAGGTGTTGCACCTGTTGCAATAGTCACAAAGTAGTTGCAAACGAGTCAGAAGTCTTGGGTGAAACGTACCAAACATTTCATGTTTCCCAAATGTGTTGGGAGCAATAGACTACACACAGTGCCACAAACCCCTCCAGCTCATTCTGAGCATCTGTATAGGAACTATTTAGTGTCAACTGCCCAGGCTGCTAAGTAGGCCAAGTTAATAATAATAATAATAATAATAATAATAATAATAATAATAATAATAATAATAATAATAATAATAACAATAACAATTTAGTTTCAATTTACTTAAAAAAAAACTTTCATTCACATTGTACAATTTATTTTTTGTTACCGGTGGGCTAAAGTAAAAAGAAAGTGCGCTAGGCAACCATTTACTACTGTACTGTGTATGTTAAAGGCCTACTGTACAGATTTATATTTTTACATAATGTAATGTGTAGCCTACTTAAAACATGTTATTTCAGTGTAATTTTTTACATTTAAAATGAACTGAGCACTATAAGTGTACGTGTGTGTGATTTTATTGTATTGTTTTTAAACCTGACACCTCCTTATATCAGAAAAACATGTCCAGTTTAGCAAGGGGCTACTGTGTGATTATGAAAAAGCTTTATGGGGTGAATTTGGGGACCCCACTATATGGGATTAAGCTATCTTTCATTTTTTTTATTAGTATTTAACAGTATTAAAATAGGTAAAATGAAAACGGAACAGAATGCATTGCACAGATGACGTTTAAATTGAACAAAAACTACGTTATTTAGATTCTTGAACCCTTGCATGTACAGATGTTATCCTTCGGGCTCCCTCTGCTGCAGCAAACCACAACTCAACTGCCGCTATTTATTTGAACAATGTCGCACAGCTCTCACAATGTATAATGCTAGAGATCTTGCTAAGAATACGCAACAAATATTTAAATTAGTATATTGCGGCTGTCTTCATTAACACATTTTCTCTTAATACATATGACAAAATGTTTACTTTGCTAAGCGTTGCAACGAAAATGCAAATTGTTGCATGTTTGCGCTGTGACTGCCTCGTCTTAGTACATCTACCCCGAAGTGTTTCACCACGAGAAAAAATTGCTTGAGGCAGATTAATAGCCTAAAACATTAGTTTTTAAGAACATTCTGCTTTAAAATAAGTAACAAAAACAACAAATAATACTCATTACTGTATAGTAATATGATTGTGAATGAATATTAGTGCATGCATTTTACATATAACACAGACACAATAAAAATGAATGCACATCTGACAAGTAAAGGCAAAGAGTAAGAAAAAAGCAAAGGGTGTCATCATTGGGAAAGGACATCAAAAATTATTGGCAGCACCATTAAAGTCGCTTCCCTAGTATATTTACTGTATACATATATAGCTATATTTTGAGTGCAAAGGCAAATATTCTGAGGAATAAAACAATTACAACAGTGTAAATCTAACAAGAAACAACTGCATAGTAGTTTTTACTTGCTAGTTTTAGACTTTTAAAATTATATTCTTCTCTGAAGATGTCCCCTTGCCTTTGCTATAGTACTACATACAACAACATGAAGTAAAAATGATAGTGCTTTTCATTATTTCTATAATATCCTGCAAACCTTAATTTAAAGGTGTTCCAATTAGAAAGCCAATTCCTTCAGACTCAACTCTACGGTTAACTTTCTACCCTTAGTTCTTTCAGGATTTCTACAAGACACACATGGGAAATGGGTGGGATGACATTTGTGTGAAGAGTTCAAACACATTTAAGCCAAATGGGGGCTTGTATAATCCACCTTGATAAGACTGTGCATTATCGTTCCCTTGGTTGTTGTTGGTGTCCATATCTTGATACGAGGAACTGCGGGGTAATCTTCCATAATCCATCTGGTATGAAGCATAATTCACAAGGCCATCTTGTGACTGCTGTTGATAAGGCTGTTGTAAAGGGCTCCTCCTCCTCATGGCTTTCAGAGAGGAGCTTCTTTCAGGAATATCAGGAAGCAGTTCTGCTAGGAGTCTATGTAATATACTGTTATCTGGAAGGCTCCCCCTCCTTTTTTCAGCTTTAATGTGTTCGTAGATGTCCTTTAAAGCCGAGTCCAGCGCTTCATAAACTGATGTCTTTGATTTTGTTTTTTCAGTTCGTTTTTGAGGAGGCAAGCATTTTTTTCTCCTGAAAGGCACTGGGCTGACTAGGAATGCTAACTTTGACAAGCCAGACTCGGCTTCTTCTTTCTTTAGCTGCTGCTTCCTTTCTTGTTTAGCCCTTTCATGCTTAAGCATAGTGGTGAACCTGGTGTTGGAAGCTGGGCATCTGCCCTTGCAGGAGCTCACCAGGTGTTTGTGATGGTGGTGATGTTGATGATGGTGGTCTGACCCGTAAAAGCTTTCTGAAGAGGTGAAGGAGAAATGGTCAAAGTCACTTTCGCTGCAAAACGAAGAACCCTCGATCTGAATAAAGTCACTGAGGTCGGACATCACTGGATCATGCTCGCTGCCCGAGTAGTCAAATTGGGATGCCGATCGTTGCTGGTGTTCACTGGTGACTTCGATGTGGATTGGCACCACAGTTTTTGACTTGTAGCATTGTTGTTGCCTCTCAGTGGGATTTCTGTTTGGATGCTCATCATCCAGTAATGACTCAATAGAAAAGCGGCGCTTGGGACGTGTTCCCCTTTTAGAGGAGCCCAAAGTACCATCAGAAAACGTTTCATCAACCAGATTTGGCATGGATTTCGATTTTTGGATCATTCTTTCAAATTCAGAAATCCTTGTTGGTACCATGTCTCTGGGAACCTCGCCATTGAACTCTCTCCAGCCTGCAAGCATGTATTTGTGCTGTTCTTGTTCATACTGTAATATCCTGGATTTTACTGAGCAAATCACCTCACAGCTTAACAAGTCTTTTCGGTTGATGTGGTGCATCTTCCTGTACAGCTTTAAGAATCCTGGAGCGTTGTGTGCTGATCTGTGTCGTGCTCTGGGTCTGCGGGGCTCTGATCCCTCAGAGCACACCCTATAATAGGAATATTTGGGTTCTTTATCACACATCAGTGACCCCACACTTTCAGACCTCATCTGTGCTTCAGCTAAACTCTCGTGTTCATCCGTCAGAAGATCATCGCAGCTGCGAGACTTCAGCTTTGGCGATACGGTTTCTTCTGCACTACTCCAAGTTCCTGCATTTTGCCGGTTCATTTGCCATCTTTTCTTGAAACTGATTGACCTCTTTGAGCCCAGTGGAATTACTGGGAAAGGTGGATTGTGATCGGAACTGTAGTCTAACACAGGTGAGGCATTCTGGTTGGGACCTGAACAACTTAAAAGGGATGAGTACATTTTGCTAATATTCCCACCTTTGAAATCCATGGAGCAGCATGGCAAGAGAAAGACATGAGAATAAATTAACAGATTCTCAAAGACATTCAGTTACAAGTAGAAGGGAGAAAGGAAGAAAATGCATGTTTTTGAAAAGGAAAGCAAACAATATGAGACAGGTAGCCATAAGTACTAAGTATGCAGCAAATAAATACTCTCTACTTGATGCTGCAAAGTCCATTTATATTGAAAGATTTACAGGTAAATTAATAATAAAAAAAAAAAAAAACACTTGGTAAAAATGTACATTTCTTCAAGACATGCACAAACAAACTCATAACTAAAATATTAACTTTCCTTTAAGACATATGCATACAAAAAATAAAATGTTTAAAGCACAAACTATTTCCATATACGTTATAAATAATAATAATTTCAACATTTAAATTTAGAGATAAATTCAGTTAACAATTAATCTTTTTTTTTTTTTTTATTTGATCACTGGGGTTATTTTAAAACAGTTATGGCATGTATTTACATTTTCCTTAAAAGCCCCCTTTCTCAGCTTAAAGACCAGAGACCACATGAAAAAAAAAAAAAATCTGTAAAAATCTTACAGTATTTGCATTTTAAGGAGTATTTCAAATCTAACGGCAGTTCAGAATTTTATACTTTCAATTTCTTCTGATTTGCAGTTTCTATGGGATACAAGTGACTCCCCTAAACAACTCAAGCAGATTCTTACCTTTCACTCTAGCTGGAGAAGAGGGAGAGGACCTAGTCAATGGCTTTTTGAGTGTACTATTCTTCTCTTGTATGTCGGCAGCCCTTGGAGAGGTTTGATTTGCATTTTGATCTCTGTGTGCTCTCTGATCACTTACAGAAGGCTCAGACTTCCGTCTTTTTCTATAGTCGCTTGCCGAGCTACAAAAGAGAGAAATAAATCAGTGAGGCTTTAAAATTCAGCACCATGTTAAATTGTATGCATCCAGTGGACATTCAGGACATTCTAAGCAATTTACTATAATACACAGTGTTACACAGCTACAGTTATATGGTACTGAAATGCAGCCGAGCAGGTCATTCTTTAAGCACAGTGCATATGTTGTACTGGTGCTTGATAGATTATGATAGTCAGGAGATTTCATGGCTATTGCAATGTGCCCATGGGATACAAACACACAGCAAGATACTGTGGGATGACAGCTCTGCTCTGGGCAGCATCGCACTGATTAATGCAAGAGAAGACATTGATCTGACAAAGATAGTGCCAGCAGCACAATTGGTGCAAAAAGACATCTACTGTATCATTTCCAAAATGTACTGCAGGGAAGGGAGATGTGGGGGAGGAGGTCAACATTAATATAATTTTATTCTGGGGTTAGCCCCAGCACTGGAATCAATTTTGCTATTATTTCTGTGTGGCTGTACTGTGTGTGCAAATAAAGCACATCAGTATTCACAAAGATAAAAGGAAAATAAATACTGGTAGTACAACATTTTAAGTAACATTTAACTTCATATTTTTAGCTATATATGATTTAAAATGCATGTGTGCTACAGGAATATGCTAAATAACCTGTAGTTCTTGAAGCTAAAACAGCAAACATTGAAGCGGTGAAAAACTTAAAAAAAATAAAAAAAATCCTTACCTAGATAGTCTTTCTGGAGTTCTCTCCACTGAAGAGTGATACAAAGAGATCTGTAAGAAACCAAACCAGTAAAAGAATTAGCTTCCAGTAAATAAGGCAGCTCTGAAACAAACAGCCTTTTCTCCCCTGCAGGAGTCCCAGATTCCCTTGATAGTTTATGAAGGGATGAGGCAAAGCTGGCTACAACTCCGCTGTCAGGCACAACAGAATATGATATGAGATGAAGAACCTGCATTCAGACATAAAGAGTACATCAGTAAATCAGATTCTGCTGCCAGATGAGGAAAGTGGCCTGTTGTTATCTTAACCAGATATCCAGAACATAATGTAGTCTTGGAATGAACTCACTAGTGTCTCAATATCAATTAAAGCAGGAAACTCTTTATAAGCATAGCTGGAATATGCTTTCATTCTCCTGCCTGTGCCAGCCCAGGGCAGTTCATATTGAGCACTGCTCTAAATGCACACAGACCTGACTAGTTTTTTTTTTTTTTACCATCTTTAAAAGTAGTGGTGATGTTCATCCCCTGGAATGCAGTGTCACTCCAATACACCGGTCACTTGTCACTATAAATTCTGCACTAAGTGACAGCTACCTTTACTTAATTGGGTTGCAAGGCTTAGCTACAATTTTAAACACCCTGTTTAAACTGAGGGCCCTCTAGCTAGTCCATGTGCACGTTTTAATCTTCTGTATATGGCCTCATGTGTAGTACCAGTCAAACTAGATACATTTTTCAAGAAAAAAATGCAAAGCTAAAATAGCAAGTAGAAAAATGTGAAGTAGAAAAATGTATTTACAGCCCTCTATTCAAATTATACTATAATAGTATAATACTTACTAAACAAGTGATATATGTGGCATTGTACTACATAGTATTGAGCAGTGGTCTGTCAAAAATCATGTTCCTTTCTTCCCATTTTGAGGATCTATACTATTAACTACAAAACACTTTTTTTACCCTCGTAAATATGTTTTTTTTTTTTTTTTTTTTTTTTTTTTACTGGTACCAAATTAATTTAATTTGATATGATTTATTTGTGATTATTGTCTGCCTGACTTTAGACTACCAATGCACAACATACAAAGTCTGATTTTTCCAGCCTGTTATCTAAGTGCGTATTTTATTAGAATTTGTAGTTTGATAGACAGTGCATATTTATATTGTAAACTAAACTAGTTTTTCTTTTGGTTCTCATTATATAAAAATTTCTCATTCTGTACGTAAATCAGAAACTAGAATGATACTGGAGTACACTAGGCAGGACCTTACTATAAATCATGTGACCACTATCCATTCAGAAGGTCGTTTGTAGTACAAACAGTACATACATATATACACACACACACATATATATATATACTGACACGAGCCAACAAATAAAAATAGTAATGGCTTTATATAATTTGACTTTTTCCATACTACTGTAAGCTACTATTTTTTTGTAAATGCTGAAAAAAATATGGCAGACTTTTTTACTCTGCATGACAAAACAGTCTTAGAGGCATTTAGAAAAGGAATTTTGGAAAGTAAAAATGGATATGAACTTTTCACAAAATTTTGAATTAATGGTTGTAAATTACTATACTAGGAATAAAAAAAAAAATTGTCTCGAATATCCTGACATCAAAGTTAATTTAACATTGCTGTAACTTTCTACTTTATAAAATTGCAGGAAAGTGCCTGTTTCACTCATTAGAAACTTGTAATTTGCTAACTGCCATTTGCTGTGTTTACAAAAGAGTAGTGGCATGGTATAATTACCCTGTTCATGCACTATTACCCTGTCCTTTTTATTTACCAGGACATGGGTGTATTTTCATTATTATTGTATTTGTCATTTATATTGAACTTTTGCAGTTTACAGTCTGGAAGCATGTAAATCTCAACTTTGTATTGTAACTTGTTTTATATATATATATATATATATATATATATATATATATATATATATATATATATATATATATATATATATATATATATATATACACACACACACACACACACACACACACACACGCACATTTGGCCCTATGAAAGTATAGTATAGTATGATGATGGAATGATGACATCAGAATTCTAGGAAAAGAATGTTGCATTCTGGGTGCCAGAAGTCTTGTAACCCAGGGGTAAATCTGTTTTGTCAGTCTCCACTAATCACAGGAAAAAGGGAGATTATACAGTATCTGCAAACTATCATTGTTCAGAAAAGTTACATTTAGCGGAGATTCTCCTTTTCCAGTGAGAAATGTTTGTGAAATAATGTGATATAAATGAGTGTCTTGAACCATTCAGTGTTCATTACCTTGGTAGAGACACCCAGGGAGCTTTCTGGCATATAATCCAAACGTTTTTTAGGGGGCTTGTATCAAAAGCAGCATATAGGAAGAGGTGGAAAGATGAGGTGAAAAAAAGTCAATGGCATCAAGGGAAAAAACATGTGGAAAAAATGACATGGTTAGAAACAGCAGCAGCACAGCAGAAAGAAAAAAAAACATGCAAGCAAAGCATAAGCAGAGTGAAAAATGAATCAATGAAACCCTGTCTGTGATGAAACCCTGTCAAGTTTAAAGCTTAATGCACGGAAAGCTGATCAAAGGGCTTCACCTTGAAGAGTGAATCCAAACTATTCAATTATCTTTAATTCTTGCATCACTTTTCATCAGTGTTAATTGATAGCTAACTAAATTGTTCCTAGTACATTTGTTTTATTTTGCTGTATATTTTCAGTCTTTATTTCTGAGATTTAAAAACTAAAAGCCCTGGCAATCAGAAAACATCTAAAAAACTGATATTTCAAAGCTTTAATAAATTGGAATGTTTTATTCAAGGGCTTTATTGCTAATTTGGGAACATCTAGTGTTACCAGCCAAAATTTACCCCAAGTGCTATTAAAAGACTATATTTTTTTACGTCTGTTTCCATTAATGAAACTGTATTTGATCATTCGAAACAAAAATAGTTTTCCCTTACCAGTAATTAAAAAAAAAAGAAAAACAAACCAAAAAATGTTAGAAGCAGAATTCTATGGAACCCCTAAAGGGACATGGTGTGAATTAAAAAAAAAGAAGGTTAGTATCTTGTGCGCAAAAGTTAGTGTTTAATACTTTGTTGTGGCAGCCTCATTTGTTTTTCTCTTCGTTTGTAATTTCTCTCTTAGTGTTTGCAATACTGTCATTTTGGTAGATGAGCTGTCATTTTGCGTTGCTGTTACACCCACTTTCTGAAAACAGGATCAGACTTGACCATTAATGCATCACTCCCAATAATATCTTGCAAATCACTGAGACACACATGACTCAATGTACTCCTTATTATGAAGACTTTTATGGCGTAAAATAGCTTTCTCTTGTGAGCTAGTCTTCTGGAGCTATGAACTGTTGTATGACGTAGCCTACTGTATAATGTAAAAGATAAATAGCTTGCAAATCATGAATCATGAGTCAAATTACTCTTTTCACATTTGCTTTGTATCTGGGTGAAATGTTAACAGGATGCAATAAATAATGTATTTACATTAAAATAGCACTAGTAAAAGCACACCAGTTTTGCATAGTTGTTTTATACCGTAAGAAAAATACGGTGATTGTCTCCTAACCTATTTACCGAGAAGAGGTATCTGCTGCAGTCAGCAGGATGTGAACTCATGTGCATGAGATAGTATAGGTTTCTGTAGAATTCAACATGGAATCCTGATAAAAAAGAATGTTTCTACCCCGTCTAACAGACACCTTACTCCTGCACATAGGAGGTCCTCTGCCCCTTGATCCTCCACAGTTGGTTCTATTTTATTACACTTTACACCGGAATTAACTCGTGGACATAGCATTTACCAAAGGTTGACACCAAGGAAATGACAGGCCAGTGAACCCCTCACACTATCTTTAAATAGCTTTAATAAAACTGCAGTGCTAATTACCCTGTTCTTGTTGCTTCAGCCTGTAACATAAAAGTGCCCCTGTCACTCTCACTCTAAGAAACAGAGCTGCAATGTTATGTCAGTAGAGCACTATGGATGTGCAGCATGCAACATGACTGGTGGTAGTTTTCATCCTGGTATGCCATAATAAATACTGGTATTGAAAGGGGATAGGAATGTGCATCCACTGGAAAGTGGAAGCCAACACTGCACATGTAGAATGCACATCCGTCTGCCTCCCTATTTATAAATTTATCACCCCATGCTGTTTTAGAGACTGAAGGTTTAGCAGCTACAGAATTCACACGCCAAGATTCAAAAGGCCTATAAAACTAATTGTAGCATCCATAATAGCAGAATTATTAGATTTTTTTTTTTTTTTTTTTTTTAATTATTCAAGTGATTTAACAACGAAAAATATGCCACGCAGAAATGCCATTAGGTATCAGCGTGCAGAAAACGCAGCTTTTAGTTCCCCTTCTAATGCTATTGGAATACTCTTTTCATTCCCAACGTTTTTTGCATTCTAATAAAATTATTTGATTCTGTACTATGGTATTAAACAACCTACTGATGTGCTAACATCATCAGGTCGTTCTTAGAAAAAAAAAAAAAAAACTAAAAGAGAATAGATTTTAGCCACCATGCTCTGATCTTTTGCATATCCATACTTGCACGCCCCAATGTACACATTTTACAGTATTACTGTAAGTAAGCTTGCTAGATGACCTCCCCATCTAAAACCATCTATGACAAGCACTGCATCATTTGGTCGGTCCACTACACAAAACAAATACAACACTGAGCACTCTCACAACATGCCAAGCCTATAACAGAACTGAGGGGCAAAGTAGTTCAACAATTGACTTTATAGTCGATTGCATGTTTGGGTTTCTTGAATGCTTACTGCCCTCACTTACCGGACGTCCGCATTTCAGTTCAGAAAAGAACTTATACCAGGGTTCATTTTCTAAATTTATCTCATCTGGGTTTATGCCATAAATCTGGAGCAGAAGTGAAGGAAAAAAGGGAAGGAAAAAGGCATACTAAGAGAGGTGGAAATGTCACGCTAAAAAATAGTCAATGAGGTTTATAATGGGCATTCTTGAATATGTTCTCCCACCCAGTGCTCCCTTGCTGAAAATGCCCTCCTATATAAAAAAACTATATATATATAAAGAACATGTTTTTTGTTCACAAACGTTTCTCATGTACTTTAAGGTGTTTGGACCAGTATAACAATGAAAATGATGAAAAGTGACACAAATTTGCAAATATTAAAATCAATTTTACTTTCTGAATGAAAAATATAATTTAAACATTACGTTCCAATTTAAAATAGAAACTATGCTAAAAGAAGTTGGTTAGAAGTATGTTATATTTATTCTGTCTATTATGCATTTGCACCAGTCATGGTAATTAAATTTGAGTTATGATCAATATGATCATACCATACTGATATGACTCCAGGAAATCCAAACTGTATAAGTGTATTGGGGAGAAAAAAGCATATATATATATATATATATATATATATATATATATATATATATATATATAAGGGTGGTGGGTATTCACTGACACAGGACAGGAAGGTGTATTTGGAAACACTGCACAGGTGTCCAGTTTTATTTTCTTTTTCAATTAGTTATTTTAGCCCGCAGGGGGCGCTGTTGTCCGTGGCTTGAGTACCGGCAACAGTAAACAAGCTCACGGTCATACCAATCCAGGTATACAGTCCACTGCAGGTGCACTCGCAGGTGCTCTGTAAATAATAATCATAAAGAACAAAAGGCAAAGGAAAAAGGGAAAATAAAACCCAGTAATAAAACTACAAAATAAAGGTGCTGTACTCGGCAGAGTCACCCCAACCGTCACTATCCGCACGGCCCCGGTCTCCACTCACTCCCTCAGTCTGCTTCTTATAAGTGTACAGTGTTTGCCCAAGGTTTCTCCACTAGTAATATTCTTTTATTTTCTTCTCTTTGGTTTATTTATTTTTCCGACCATTCTCGGTCCTGGACCCGAGCTTTTGCTTTATCGGTGCAGCAATCCCCCAAAGCCCGTCCCTCAGCCACTCAGAGAGAGGGGAAGTCCACAAACCCTCTTTCCCACCTCTCCGTGTCAATGTCGTGACTGACAGGCGGAATTTACGAGGCTGCTGCCCCCTACCTGCAGACCATGCATGTGCCAGACAGTCAGTACAGGTCTCCCCTGTTACAATATATATATATATATATCATGCAGCAGAGGGCAGTGAACATACAATAATCTGCATACTGTACCATAATTCAAGCATGTACACATTACACTCAGATAAAAACGTTTCAAATAATATTCAGTGGCATGCATGTAGAAATACACATAATAATGTACATATGCAGAACGAAAGTGCTTCTACAAGAAAGAACTATGGGCAAAAAACCTGTTGTCTTCTGTGCAATGTTTTATGTAGTGAACTGCTTATCCCTGAACAAACTATCCTGTGGCATGTCTTATATGAGTTCTTGTTGATCATGCACAGAAAGGTATGATAAAGTTAGAATATTTGGTTTAGATATAAAAAGACTACATGGATGCCTAAACTAAAACTAGTGGAAAATGTGTATCTTATTTTTTAAAATTAGAACATAAAGATTCAATCCAGCAAAAATTAAAAATAAATACAGGATAACAAATTCTGACTTCAATATACTTTATAGAGTGCAGTGTAACTGAAAGGCAGAACATTGAAAATGCAGCATTAGTGATTCCTTGCTTTAGTGCAGTGTAGTTGTTCTCAGTGGAGAAGAATCCCTAATGAAGGTTCTTTTGATCTTGTTCAACAAATCCTGACAGGGACAGATTTCAGCTTACAGATAGCTGGGGTCAATGTTGTTCTGCCAAGGGCAAAAGCTTCCTGCACAAGCAGCCACCCTCAAATCCTGCATAACATTAACTGGTTTGCACTACTGGAAAACAGAAATAAAGCAGCAATATTATATAACAGCATCTTATGTTTGTTCGCTGGACTTTTGGCTGAGTTTTTTCACATAGCTCACACTGTTGTATACTGTAAGGTGCCAATAAACTCAAATTATGGTGACGACTGGATTTTGGAGGAAGAGGTGTAAAAACGAACAGCATTTTTTTTTTACTCACCTTCACAACAGCTGTCACTCCCAGCTTAAACTATCTTGCCTACACTACTCCACATTTCATACATTTTATATGACTTAACCCTGTCTATTGAGTAGCCATATCAGTGAGAAGAAACTCAATTAATAACATGTTTATTTATTTTACAATTTACTCAATCACTGCCACAACTGCAAAAGAACATGTAACCCCTATGACAGGATGTACTTAATCTTTAAACTGTATTTCATACCCAATTATAAACTGATTTTTTCCCCCTAAGAGATTAAATGGCCAAGATCAAAAAAAAAAAAAAAAAAAAAAAAAAAAAAAAGATCTGAAAGTTACATAAGAATTATTGAATTAAATAAAATGCCACTATAACTGCCTTTAACACAATCTGTGAGTCTCCGAACCAATTTAGGAGATTTGGGTAGGTAGTGGACAGGTTGCATGGTACAATGCTGAAATACATGCTTCCTTCACAAGCAGCCACCCTCAACTCCAACATAACACTAATTAGTTTGCACTATTTAAAATCAGAAATAAAGAACCAATATTATGTAATTTCAAGATAATTGGTTTAAATCTCTACAAGTTCTAAAAATTCTAATATTACTACAATACACAAGGGAGTACTGTTCTCAGCCAATCAAGATTTAAGAGGAATTTACAAACAGCCATTAGGGATGAAAACGTCCCTTACAGCCTCCACTAGTCCTAGACTTAGTCTTTTCAAATAACGAAGACAGAATAACTAAAACAAAGGTCCAAGAACTACTGGCAAACTCAGACAATTTAAAGCTAAAGCTAATATTTTAAAATTTGAAAAAGGCTATGAAGGAATGAAACAGACTAACAGAGGTAGATTGGAGTAAAATAGAGAAAACATCCACAGAGAAAGAATGGCTGTTTTTCAAAAATGTATCACTAGAGGCCAAAAGTAGACAAACCAAAATCTAAAACAAAATGGTCAAAATGGTTTAATAGAGCAATTAAAAAAGGCACTTTACAGAGCGTTTAAAAGTACACAGAAAGAGTACTTGAAACTACAAGCGCAAGTCAAAAAGTTAGAAAGATCAAGAGAGAGATAGAAATGAAAATTGCCAAGCAAAAGAACATTCAAGAAAGAAGTAAAATGTCTAACAATGCAACATCATAGATGAAGTGATGACTTTTCACAAGTTTGTACAAAGGAGGACACGGACAACACGCCCCACATGTCGACCTGTTTCTATACAGTTTTAAATAACTTTAGCATAACCGAGGCAGAAGTGTTAAAGGGACTAGGAACTCTTAAAATAAACAAATCTCCTGGGTTGGATGAGATCCTCCCAATAGTACTCAAAGAAATGAAAGAATTTATTTACAAACCGTTAACCAAGATCATGCAATAGTCTCTTGAGACAGGGGTTGTACCGACAGACTGGAGAATTGGAAATGTAATACCGAAATTTACAAAAAGGGAGACAAAACCGAACCAGGTAACTACAGACCAATAAGCCTGACTTCTATTATATGTAAACTTATGGAAACTATAATAAGATCTAAAATGGAAAATTACCTCTAGATAACTCACTGGGTGACAGTCAACATGTTTTTTAGGAAAGGGAGATTCTGTTATACTAACCTGCTTGATTTTTTTGAGGATGCAGTATCGACAATGGATAATTGCAAAGCATATGACATGGTTTATTTAGACTTCAAGAAAGCTTTTGACAAAGTCCCGTGAAAAAGATTACTTCTCAAAATGAACGCAGTAGGGATTCAAAGAAACACATGTACATGGATTAGGGAGTGGTTAACATGTAGAAAACAGAAAGTACCAATTAGTGGAGAAACCTCAAAATGGAGCGAGGTAACCAGTGGAGTACCTCAGGGACCAGTTATTAAGTCCTCTGCTATCCCTAATCTGTATTAATAACTTTCTGATTCTGGTATAGTAAGCAAACTTGTTAAATTTGCAGATGACAAATAGGAGGAGTGGCAAACACTGTTGCAGCAGCAAAGGTCATTCAAAATGATCTAGACAGCATTCAGAACAGGCAGACACATGACAAATGACATTTAATAAAGTGAAGGGTACTACACACAGCCAATACAAATGTCCATTATAAATACCATATGGGAGATACTGAAATTGAAGAAGGAAAAAAACTACGAAAACGATCTAGTTTATGTTGACTCAGAAATTTCTTCATCTAGACAATGTGGGGTAGCTATAAAAATGGCCAACAAAATGCTCAGATATATAGTGAAAAGTGTTGAAATTAAATCAACGAAAGCAATGCTAAAACTTTACAAGCAGTAAGACCTCATCTAGAATATTGTGTTCAGTTCTGGTCACCTCACTACAAAAAGGATATTGCTGCTCTAGAAAGAGTGCAAAGAACAGCGACTAGAATTATTCTGGGTTTAAGAGGCATGTCATATGCAGACAGGCTAAAATAACTCAATCTATTCAGACTTGAACAAAGAAGACTACGTGGCGATCTGATTCAAGCATTCAAAATTCTAAAAAGTATTGATAATGCCAACCCAGGGTACTTTTTCAACCTGAAAAAAAAACAAGGACCAGGGGTCACAAATGGAGATTAGATAAAGGGGCACTTTTTTACACAGAGAACCAACTCCCTTGTAATGTTGCTGAAGCTAACATCCTGGGATCCTTCAAGAAGCTGCTTGATGGGATTCTGGGATCAATAAGCAACTAACAACCAAATGAGCAAGATGGGCCTAATGGCGTCCTCTCGTTTGTCACCTTTCTTATGTTCTTGACACTAACAAAAACTAAACTGGAGTTAAATAACGAATTACTAAAATGAATTCAAACAAATCTGTTTTCTTTAGTGGCAAGTACTGTTAAAACATATTCTTCCTTATATTTTTGTGTTTGAAGGCTTTGAGTTGCAGTCAGTGCCTCACTAAGAACAGCTTGTCATAGTTAGGAATCCAAGTATGGTTCAACAATAGATAGACAGAAGTTAGAAAAGGAATGATCAAATTATTGAAGTTTTTAGATTATGTTAGAGAACAACTTTACTTTGTTCCAGTGTATTCATTCTAGACTGGTTGTTTAAATACTATTGTAGATAAGTACAATGGATTCTGGAGCAAGAAGTGCCAAAACAACAGATGAATCATTTAAAGACTGAAATGCCCAAAAATATTAAATTACAATTTAAATCAGCTAACTACATGTTGAAATGTAGGCGCCTTGGTATACCGAATAGCCTTTTGGTTCCAATCTTCAATCATTCTGTCACAAACAATCAGTGTTCGCATATTGTTTAGACAAGAGTACATAAACAGATTGCCATTTAAGATGGTGTTCCTTGAATGCGTCAGAAGCTGAAATATCTAAGCAGGATGAAATATTTTAATAGCATCCTTAACTGCATCTTAACATTTACTCATTTTGATGCACCGACAATTTCATTAAAGGGTTCAGGGACAGATGGCAAGGAGAAAAAAAATCTCACTGCATAATAAGATTTGACTGTTACAAAATCAAATACAGAAAGAAACAAAATGATGCTCCAGGCAGTAATCAAGTTATATAATGTGTTGTTAATTAACAATGATCTCTGAAAAGCAGACAGTCAACAGCAGGGAGCAAACTGCTTTACAATTTGTCCATGTGAATTTATATCATATAATGTTGCTGTTGACATTTTTGTTGATTAAAGGAGAATATAAAATGAAGGACAAACATCAAGTTGCAATTTTATGAACGTTTTTTTTTTGTTTGTTTGTATCGCCTGATTTGCTATGGTCCTGTGGTTGAGGGTGTACAGTAAATCATATTCATTCAGGGTTCAGTGGCTCTTTGTTTCTCGTCTGTTGCAGATACAGCTCTTTCTGACAAAACAGTTTGTCAGCACAGCTAAACAGTAAATAATATTGATTGTGCTTGAAAGAAAGGTGGTGGATAAAGCCATCTACCATCATTAACTTTTTTATGAAGGAACTAACATACCAAGTAAAATGCATCAAAGATAATAATAATAATAATAATAATAATAATAATATAATAATAATAATAATAATAATAATAATAATAATTTTGAAAATGTTATTATTGCTAGATACTACTATTATTCATATAGCTCTTACCGGTCTTTCATGCTGTAAAATGGATGATTTCCCTGGCTCATACTCAAAAATGCTCCTGGGTTCAGCACGGTATTTTCGGGTATCAACTTTTCTGTCTGGAGGTCCCCATTCATTCCTTTTGAAAACAAAAATAAAAGCTGTATTGCAGCACATGTAAAACCTTTAAGCTCACAATTCTTCTCAATGTGTTTAAAGGGCTATACTGCAGAGAGATTTTTACTATATTGTTTTTAAGAGCTTAGCATATCTTATTGAGTTGTGCTCCCCCCTCCCCTCCCCCCCACCGTGTCACTTGCAATTACACCCCAGACACGTCTGCTCTTTAATGCTTTAGTATTCATGAAATAACACACTGTCGTACAAGAGCTTAACGTTTATCATAAATATACTTTCTGTATTATTTATAAATAAATGTCATTTTTTCATCAATTGCTTCTCTAGTGAAACATATTCAGTGCTGATGATCAGGCTTTTTATCAATATTGCACTGAATTTTCCTATATTGTAAATTAACACAACTTTTTTTTTGTACAATTGGGATTTTGGCATGTAGGTTGACTGTTTCAAGGATTTCACTTACATTTCAGGACTGGCCCTCTCCAGTGGTCTCAGCTGGGATAGAGATGGCATCGGTGGTGGAGGGGGAGGCAAAGGCGATGAGTCCCTAAAGGCGCTAGTGCCATTATCAGAGATGCTCTTCGACAAAGGCCAGTATGTGTGTGTCTTGGGTGCAGGGTGTGCCTGCACTGGTTTTGATGGGCTGTAATTATCTAACACAGAGATAAATAAGGTAAAACAACCTTTATTTACAATGCTTTGGGGATGCATTGTGTTGCCTCAGTAAGAGTGGAACCAGGCTTAGGGGGGATTTTTATTATTTAAGGGGAGTTATTTTTTCAGTAAGTTTGACAATCTTCTTTATTTTGTAGATAACCAGAAAGTAGTGGTTTTCGGTTAGAATGGACTTGGATTTTTATCTTTTATTTTTATTTGTATATGATCCTTTCTCATAATTTCTCCTCTGAGCTGGAAGAGAAAGAGGGCACTGAAGGAAGTGAGCCTACCTCTCTTTGATTGTAGTTTGTGATGGTAGAGCGTTCCCTTTCAAGTACGAAATGTAACCATTACCGTATTGGTATTTATCTCCTAAAGACCCCAAAACTGCATATTGTATACCAAAGCTGCTCCGTGAGCTTGTGACCCAATCATGGCTCCTCCCCCAAGGCACAAAGGCACTGCAGTCACAGATCTCTCACAGATCTCTTTCAAGACTGGCCTGATCAGACAGTCTTGTTCAGATTAGTATATTGTTGCTTCTATCTGTATATTTCGCATTTATTGTTTTTTTACCCAAAGTATATGTGATATTTAACTAATCGATGTAATAGTTTTTACCATTTAAGTGTACTGTGTGCACTACAGCCTGTTGTTTGTTGTGTCGTGCTGTGGCCTTGTACCCCACGTGAAGCAAGTGGCTTGAGTCGCTCCTTCCCAAGGATCCAGCAACATACAGTGGCTCTCAAAAGTATTCACCCCCCCCCCTTAGACTTTTCCACATTTCATTGTGTTACAACATGGAATCAAAATGGATTTACTTAGGAGTTTTTGCCACTGATCAACATAAAAAAAGTCCATAATGTCAAAGTGAAAAATAAAATCTACAGGAGGGCACACTGTTCATCACCGTTTCTGAGGAGGTAGGCGAACAGGAGCTGGCATTCCCATCTGAGGACAGGGAGTCTATCAGCGAATCCCCTGCATTTAAGTTCTCCCTGTCGGGGCATGATTACAACATTAGTCATAGGCCCACAAGATGCTGCTGCGGCGTCTCAGGAGGTAGCAGCTCTGCTGCAAAAACTGGCTATTTGCATGATAGACCCCCTCCAGTGGGAGGAGGGCTTCTACTCCTGTACTTCCTAGTGCCAAAGCTGGATAATGGCCTCAGACCGATCCTCGACCTCAAAATGTTGACAATGCCACAGCTGTTCAGTCAATCAGGCCAAGTGACTGGTTCACCACAGTGGACCTCAAAGACATCTATTTCCACATCCCCATAAAACCTGCGCACAGGAAGTACCTGCGGTTTGCCTTTCAGGGAACAACATCCGAGTTCCGTGTCTTGCCATTTGGCCTCTCCCTGGCATCAAAGTGCTCAGTTATTTGGATGACTTTTGTGCCCAGTTTCCAGCACAGGCAGAGACCCACACAGAATTTACGGTGAATCATGCGAAGAACCAGCTCATGCCTTCTCAGTCAACCTTCTATCTACAAGTGTGCTTGGACTCCAGGGCCATGCTGTCCACTCTGTTGGACAGCAGAGTGCAACGAATAGCCACCTGGTTAGAGCTCTTTTAGCTCAACAAAGTGCTCATGGTAGTGACTTTCCAGAAACATATGGGCTTGATGGCTCAACCGTTAGCTCCTGCACATGCGCCATCTGCAGGACTGGTTCAACAACAGGGCCTTTCAGCCCGCACTGAACCGCAACCACCTATTGACAGTGTCTCATCATTGTCTAAAGGCACTCTCTTGGTGGAAACAGCTGGCCCATCTACGCCTGTCACCAGAAGAGAGGTTGTTACTAAGGAAGCGTCCAGCCAAGGCTGGGGCTGTGTGGAATGGCAGTGGTGTGCAAGGTGTGTGGAAACCCCCTGGCAGGGTCTCCACATCAATGTTTTGGAACTGCAATTTTTTATGAGGTTCAAGGGAGACAGATGTTGTCCATACAGACAACACAACAATGGTGGCTTACATCAACCACCAGGGCGGCCTCCTCTCACTGCGGACAGTACAACTGCCCGGGGTGACAAACTGGGCAGCAGATCTCCTCTCACGGACAGTCCCCAGCAGCTCAGAGTGGAGATTTCACCCCGAGGTGACAAGCCTCATTTGGGAGAGGTTCAGGAGAGCAGGGATAGATCTCTTTGCCTCCCTGGTTCTCCATAATAGCAGGCGGAGACCCGTTGGCAACATATGCCTTGGCACACTAGTGGCCAAGGTATCTGTTATATTATATGGCTTCTCACTGTTTGCCCTGATCCCGCTGTGTCTGTAGAAAATCAGGCAGGACCAGGCCAAGGTGCTCGTAGTAGCATTTTATTGGCTCAGGAAACTCTGGTTTTCAACCATGATGCAGTCCCTGAGCGACTAGCCATGGAGACGAGGCGCCACGACCTGCTCAGTTAGGCACAGGGGACCTTCTGGCATTCCGACCTATTGAGCTTGCTGCATTTGAGCCATCTGGGCTTTCTAGTAGGGTCATTGACACCCTGCAGAATGCCAGAGTACCGTCCACGTGTTCCAAGTATGGGTACAAGTGGGGTGTTTTCCAGACATGGTGTCTGCCTCATGGGTTCGACCCCACAACCTGTCCCATGGCATATTATATTATACTGTCATTTTTGCAGGACCTGTTTGAGAAAGGGAAATTCCCCTCCACATTAAAGGTCTATCTCGCAGCCATTTTGGCTTGCCATGTCAAGCTCACTTTCTGGCGGGACAATTTTTCAGCTCAGCGGCTTCAACTGCCTATGAAGGACATTGTTCCTCACAGGAGGCTAAACGTGGTGCTTCATGTACTCATGAAGCCTCCACTTGAGCCCATGCATTTAGCTGACCCTTACAACACAGGCATAGAGGTGAGTTTCTACCTAAATGTTTTTGCCTTAGCTACCTGTTACTGGGGTCCCGTATGGTAAAGTACAGGGCAGCCTCTGGGCTTAGCCTTGTAGCATTCCAGTCGTTCTGCAATCTTGCTCTTGCGACAACTTTGGTGCACTCACCCATACGGTAATTACCATAACCCTGGTTGCCTGAAATAGAAATGTAACCGTTAAACGTCAAGGTCGCTGCATCCATTATTGCAGCAGGCTTAAAGGAAAAATGACGCTGAGATCTGTGAGCACAGTGCCTTTGTGCCCTCCGGGACGTGTCACGACTACGTCACAGGCTTGCGGAGCAGCTTTGGTTTATAATAGTCATGTTTCGGCTTCTTTAGGAGGTAAGTTCCCATACAGTAATGGTTGCATTTCTATTTCAGAGAACCAGGGTTATGATGATAAGTTAGGTTCTTGGACATAAAACAAAACATCTGATGATGAGACAGCCTTAAACATATCAACTGCGGCCAAAGCATGAAAAAAAATGCAGAAATGTAGTTCTAGTTCCTTATTAATTAAGGTAATTAAAAATGCCATACATAACAATATTATTTTATAACAATACCGATCTGAAATGGCAGAAATGTGAAAAACAGTGTATTCACCCCCTTGGACTTTTCCACATTTTATTGTGCTACTACATGGAATCAAAATTGATTTAATTAGGAGTTTTTGCCACTGATCAACACCAAAAAGTCCATAATATCAAAGTGAAAAATAAAATCTACAAATTGTTCTAAATTAATTACAAATATAAAACAGAAAATAATTGATTGTATAAGTATTCACCCTTTGCTATGACACATCTAAATAAGCTCTGGTGCAACCAATTGTCTTTAGAAGTCACATAATTAGTTGAATGAAGTCCACCTTTGTGCAATTAAGGTGTTTCACATGATTTCAGATTAAATATCCCTGTCTCTGGGAGGTCCCACAGTTGGTTAGTACATTTCCAAACAAAAACTACATCATGAAGACGAAGGAACATTCAAAGCAAATCCAGAATAAGGTTCATCAAAAGCACCAATCAGGGGTAGGATATAAGAATATTTCTAAAGCATTGAATATCCCCTGGAGCACAGTAAAGTCCATTATTAAGAAATGGAGAGAATATGGCACAACTGTGAATCTGTCTAGAACAGGGCGTCCTCAAAAACTGAGTATCCAGGCAAGAAGGGCACTAGTCAAGGAGGCCACCAAGAGGCCTATGGCAACTCTAAAGGAGTTACAGTTTTCCACAGCTGAGCTGGGAGACACTGTGCATACGGCAACAATAGCCCACGTGCTTCACAAAACTGGCCTTTATGGGAGAGTGGCAAAAAGAAAGCCATTGTTGAAAAAAACTCACATCAAATCTCAGTTAGAGTTTGCCAGAAGGCATGTGGGAGACTCTGAGATCAAGTGGAAAAAGATTCTATGGTCCGACGAGAACAAAATATAGCTTTTTGGCCTCAACACTAAGCGCTATGTTTGGCGCAAGCCTAACACCGCACATCATCCTGAGAATACCATCTCTACCGTGAAGCATGGTGGTGGCAGCATCAAGCCATGGGGATGATTCTCTGCGTCAGGGCCTGGAAAGCTCGTGAAGATAGGCAACATGGATGTAGCAAAGTACAGAGAAATCCTGGAGGAAAACGTGCTGAAGTCTGCAAGAGACCTTGGACTTGGGAGAAGATTCATCTTCCATCAGGACAATGGCCCCAAACATACAGCCAATGCCACACTGGAGTGGCTTAAAAACAAAAAGGTCAATGTCCTGGAGTGGCCCAGTCAAAGCCTGGACCTCAATCCAATTGAGAATATGTGGAAAGAGTTGAAAATTACTGTTGGCCAAAGGTCCCCATCCAACTTGACGAAGCTTGAGCAATTTTGCAAAATGGGCAAAAATTGCAGTGTCCAGATGTGCAAAGCTGGTAGAGACTTATCCAGATAGACTCATGGCTGTAATTGCTGCCAAAGGTGCCTCTACCAAATATTGACTCAAGGGGGTGAATACTTATGCAATCAATTATTTTCTGTTTTGCATTTGTAATTAATTTAGAACAATTTGTAAATCGCTTACAAAAAACCATGTCCAGTAAACTTTGTATGAATGTTGCATTCACAGTATTTCATATACAGTCACAAAAGTGGGCCTACCGATATATTTACAATTCACACCACAGGCCTTACAATTCAAACAAAAATGCAATTGCTCAATTTTTCAGATACTGCCAAGCACGGTCTATAGCAGGGGTTTTCAACCGGGGGTACGCGTAGCCCTGGGGGTACTTTTAAGGGTGATGGGGGGTACGCAGAACGACTCAGAAATGCACAAATACAAATTAAAGTAATAGAAAATAATGATCTTGAATTGTTTTTTTTAATGGTATTATATGTTGACAAAACCACTGTGTACACTTATTTAATTTTTGTAGCAGCTTAAAGTGAACTGCAAAAAAAAAAAAACACAATCTATCACGTCTACATTTTTCACCTGTACGCATGTGCCATTTCGATTGAGTGGCTCTCCACTCTGATATATAGGTGAGGCAGGGGTCTGGGGATTGTACCTACAGAGAGCGCTCTGTGCTGCTCATGATCTTTGCTGTTTTCAACTTGTCGTATCAGTGAAGCACAGTGTTTCTAAATTTTTTAGAAGCATAAATGCTCTGGTAAACATAAATAGTCATCACAATGCTCATATTTTGACTATTTTTGATTTATTTATTAGTGCGGCTGCATTTTATTAACAGCAATAGTGGCTGGTTGAATTTGTTTTTGGTGTTTGAAATTGATATGTTTCTTACTTACAAAAGAATAACGAAGGAAGAAAACAGAGGAGTACAGAAAGTGCAAAGCGACAGAAAGTAATACAGAGTCCCTTTGGATCATTTTTATGCTAACTTTCATAAAAACAAGTACATTACTGTTAGTAATTAATTATGGTTTTATCTTGAGGTTAATGTTTTTGATACTGTAAACATTTTAAATGACTCACATAATTATGCGGAGGTGGGAAGTAAATAGTAAAGTGATAAACATTTAAAGTGCAGACTATTTTGTATTATTTATAATAACTTTGCCCAATAGAAAGTGAATACGACTGTTTCTTAAGATTCCTAAATACTTTAACGCTGTGTATCCAAAGACATATAATTAAGTTTTAAGAATGAAGCCTACTGTTTGGTTTTCTGTCTCAGCAGTCTGTCAGTCTCAGACTGTTGTAAAAAAAAAAAAAAAATTAAATAAACAGGAAAAAAAAAGAAATGTCTTAACCAGATTATTCTGCCTTTAATTGCAACTGTGGTAGCATTCATTAGAGCGAGAATTGTAAAGGTTACTTTAGCTGAAACCGCCTGACAGAAGGGGTACAGTTTAAAAAAAAAAAGTTTGAAAAACCCTGGTGTATCGCTCTGACATACCTTTTTTTTTTTAAAAACAGTTGCAGACTTTTGTTTTGTGATTTTTTTTTTTTTTTAATTGTTATGCTTGGGCCAAATTGAGCTCCATTTTTTGAAGATCTCGCCGCGATAATAGGTAGGACCTGAATTATTTTCAGTATTACCTCACAAATTGTGTATAGGTGGGATCACTAAAAACAGCACTCAGCAAGCTTTGTCCCCCCCAGTCATAAATAGCTTCCGCTGCCTGTGGTTATACGGCCCCACATGTTGCTACAAGTGTTTAAATTATGAACCTGTAATTTCTCCTTTCATTGTTAACATCTTACAACTTTAAAGTCTGTTTCAAAGCTCTTTTCAAAATGGCCGCTTTAGTGCCCTGGGGTATGAGATCTGTCCTCTAAATTAGGGTTTCCCAGTCTTAGCCCTGGGGACCCACTGTGTCTTCTGGTTTTCATTCCAACTGAGTTAACAATTACTTAATAGAACCCTTAATTGAACAATTCATTAGCTTAAGACCTATTTAATTGTTTTCAGTTTTTAAACAGTTGGAGAGTTCAAGCTAACTATACAATTTTATATAACTTGAAATTGGCAACTTTTTAGGAGCTGAACAATTAAAAAGGTCTAATTAAGCACATTATTAGTTCAATTAAGGCTTTGATTAAGTAATTGAGAACTCAGTTGGAATGAAAACCCGAAGACACAGTGGGTCCTCAGAACCAGGACTGGGAAACCCTGCTCTAAATCACTTCAGGAAGAGCGATAAAAAAACAAACAAACATAAAGAGTGCTCTGGCTTTTCTGTTCCATACCACATCATGGATCTTTATGGCCGTGTTACCTGTTTGACAGTGTGGGCAATAATCCTTACACTAGCACGGTCATTTTAAAATGAGCATTGAAACAGAGTTTAAAGTTATGTGTCAGCAGTTGTGAGGATGTTAACACTGAAAAGAAAAACTGCAGGTATGTTATTTAAACAGTTATAGCAACATGTGGGAACGTGTAACACTATATTTTGTCTGTCTATTGACTGGCCATATCAGCAAAAAGAAACTCAATTAATAATAAGTTTAGTTATTTGACAATTTACTCAATCACTGCCACAACTGAACTGCAAAAGAACATGACCTTCCCTTTTCTACCAGTATGTAGTGTCCTTACATGAACTTTAAAAAAGTGAAAAAATGGAGACTTAAAATCATATTGACAAAACTCTTACCAGTATTTATTAATGCGTTGGTGGCATTGCATGTATTTCCATCTGTATCATCTGTGGAGGCAACATTAAGACAGTCAAGATTAATGTATACAGTGCTTGCTTTGCTTACTCTACAGACCGTCGCTGATGAAACTCTTGACATCTCAACAGCAAGCTATATCTGCACAATTTTTTCAAAGCACATTAACAAATCTCTTTTGTGCTATGAGTGAAAAATTTAACAAATAATCACAATAACGCCCTAGATAAGCTGTGTACTGGGTGTTTTATGCACTGAAAAAATATGAATTATGCATGACATTCAATTTAATGCACAGCAATTTTGCTGCACAGTTTGAGTTTGCAAGTTATCAAGATTCTTGTGCTTCATTTTATTCCTGGCATCTCAATGGCCAATTGTGAATAAACTGCAGGCAATAGCCAGAGAATGGATCATGTCAGTACAGTTAATTGTAGCCTGTATGGGAATTGCCAGAAACACATAACCAAGGTTTTCAAAGGTCTTCTATTTGTGGCTGGTGAATAAGCCTTAGCATAGCTCAGCGCCATCTTTATCCCCCTCAACCTAACCTACCAATTTTCCCATTTGTGAATATTTAGAAGGTAAACATATATAATAAATACAATATTCTGTGTTTGGAGAGAACAGGATGTTTTAAACTGCTATAGCTAGGCAATCAGTAAGGAATACATATTATTTTTTCTTTATTTTTAGTGCAGTACTGGTACCATTTAAAAAATATCTGGGGGATTTTTTTGTTTTGTTTTTACATTTTTAGGCACATGGCTGTCAACTTGGAAAGGGAGATTATAAGAAAGCTTTTTTTTGTTTTAGGTTAAATCACTGGAAAGATACAGTATGTGCATGCAGGCCTTTTGGCAAAGTATATTCCATCTACAGCTTTGGGATTTAAAAAAGATGTGTTCTGTTTCTGTATTTATTTGCTTCACATATTGTTAGTGGTCAATAAAGCAAATAAGAATAATTGTTGACTAAGTTTTTGTACATTGGTTCAAAGTAACATTGCAGTTCAAATGTAAGGCTGTAGTTAATGCATAACACATAAGTTAGCATTAAAGTGCATGCAGTATTTATTGAACGTACTCATGACTTCAAGGTAATGTTGCGTTTTACTCACACAAAATACATTTTACTCACTTAGGGCCCTATTGTCGTACATGACTAAATTGACCAAAGTTGTGCTTTTATATGCAGCTGTAGTCAGAGCTGGAATAGTCCCATTGTTCGTAAATGACGTAAAGTGTTTAATTAGGGGTTTAAGCATCTAAATCACTTATGCTCATCTAGATGAATAACTTCTCTCCTTCAGGTAACAATGGAGATGTGTCAATGTAGGTGTGATTTTCAAAACCTGTAGTCACCAATGTGCTGATTAGCTAGGCAGAATATCAGTAAGGAGACAGGGCTCAGAATTGCAACCATTTAGTTATTTAGTTGTTTGTAATGCTAATCTGCATTTCTGAAAAAAAACACAAACACAAAAAACATGATGTATGCTACAATAAATGGCTGCAAACGCCAATACAACTGGAGAGTGTGCCTCGCCAGTTTTGGAGATAATAAAAATCAACAGAAACCACATTTTTCATCTGAGAAAGCAGAAATACTTGCTGATGCAGTTGTTCATTTATATAAAACCTTCCCACAAGGCAAAGGATCACCAGATCCCATCATCATACAAAAATAGGATGTTGAATCCCCAAAACTGTATAAAATTATTATTTTGTTTTTTGTGACAATGGTGTAGTTTTCGGAACACATACATATTTATCATGTATTCGCTTCAGTCACTATTTATGACATGGTAGACTGGCTTATACCCATTGTCCAATGGATCTATGACATGGAGGATATTTTGTGCCAAAATGAAAAATACATGAATAAATGAAAAGTCATTAATTTATTTATTTCAATGTTGACCTGTTTATGTATTTATTATTCATTTTGGCATAAAATATCCTCCATACCTTGAAAGCCCTCCCACAGAATCTTAGGGCAGTGGTTATCTCCACTGCCACAGGAACAGCAACGTGTGCATTGTGTTCTCCAAATCACCTGATAACTCCTCACATAAATCCAATATTGCTTGTGTATTTAGTCGAAAACAACAAATAATCAGATCATCTGTTAGGTGCAAAAAATGAATAGGGGGTCTGTATAATCTAGCTAAAGGATAACTCCCTCTCCTCATTATTCTCCTTCTCTCTGCCTGGACCTCAACCACGTCGGAAAAAAAAATCTGCCATTCTTGCTATCAAAAGGGTAGTGAATTGTCTATCTTTTAAACAATAGCAACTAAAGTTATACCAATTAAGAGCAGATGTAACTTAGAAAGTCATAAAAGCCGAATAATAGATGTGTTAATTCTAATAGTATGTAGGGGTGTGTCTCAAAAGTATACTCAATTTTTCCATCTGGACAATATAGCACTCTGCCTTTATTAATGCACTTTAACTTGCACATATCTGCTCCCTATTTTACTGTATTTAATCCTGCACTTAATCCAGTCTTTAGTATTTTGTATTTCACTTGCACTAACCCTGATGTAACTATCAAAACTGTTATCAGCTTTTGAATTGCCCTGATATCAAATCATACTGTGTTTTGTATTTGCTCTTATTAGGGCTGAAGTCATTGTATTTTGTATCTTGCTCTTAATTATAATGTAATTCTTGATATGTATTTTATCTGGTATACAAGGTAAGTCGTCCTGGGTAAGGAGATGTTTGCTAAGAAGAAATAAATAATGTCAGCTAATTTAACTAGCCGTGAATAACTTAAAATAGACGGGCGACTAAATCCCTAGAAACACCTTACATGTACAAAAAACGTCAAGTCACTCGTCTAAATGGCTAAAATGACAGCTTATGCACGCTTAAGCCCCTCAGTCTCCTATGAAAAAAGGGCCCCTAGTGTCTAAATTGGAGAGCAAATTAGTTAATGACCTAAAATCTTATAAGGAGCACTGAGCACAATAATTACACCCAATTCAATGCAATCCATAGCTCTTATGATTCATGACATCCAAAATATTAGCACAGCCCTACCTGCGTGCCACTTTCAAGTTTGTTGCAAGCCCATGTCAAAATGAAGAAGGGCAGGGTCAAGTGGATTTTTTTTTTTCAGGAATAAAAACACTACTATTATAGCGTGCTGCTTCAGATTTTTTTTGTAAAGGTGTGTATAATATTTCAATATTAAATTCAAAAGCCAAAATGTTTTTAAAAGAACTGAAAAGCAAACAAACATTTGATGCACTTTGTTACTGTAACTGATAAAAATCACCTACCTGGTTTGTGCACCATATGAATTTGCTTGAACATGGTCTTATACCAATCCTTTGGCCTGTCCGCCGTCTAGATTATAAAATACAATTTAGTTTCAAATGTTTGCCAGATAATGTAAAAGGGACTGTGCTTTACATCCTGAATAAAATCAGGATTTCTCTGGGGGCTAAGGTTTGTTCAGAGATTAGTACAAGTACTTATCAATTATGATTCACTAAACCCAATACTGCATTTCAATTACATTTGGAGCCACAGTTATTAAATTTGAAAGAACAATAAACGTAGCAACAGTCGCTGAAGAGAGCACAGGGCTGAGAATGAAAGTGTTAGCCATTATCTTTGGATTGCAATAAATACATTACCAAGCACACACATACAAACAGCAATTCTTACACATGAAGTGCTTTCTTAGATTAAATGATGTATTACACTCATTACACATCCTGTAATACACAAATTCTCTGCAACAGAGGGTATTCAGATTACAAAAGTGTAGGCCACAACAAGAAGCCCTTTGACGTCTGTGTTATGAGGGCGTTCACTGCAACTAATGGAGTGTTAGTTAACAGAAACCTAGCATTCCGGCGACATAATCAAAGGAGGATGTCTTTACAGACTGCTTAAATGTCTTACTATTCGTTAAAATGGATCTTAAAAAAAACATCTGTATCATTAGTAAGTCCAGTGGCTGAAGCAATGTGTCAATTTCTACTGTTTAATAAACTTACAAATTTGAAGTGTCTACCTCAAGTATTTTCTGAGACATAAAGCTTTGATAGTGTGGCAGCAGTAGCGTTATAAAATTACTGTCAAGAAAGGGTTAATTTGTCTAGGACAAAACCTGACTCAGAGAATCACAGAACATAGCTGTCTATCTAATATGAAGCCAACATCTGAAAGCAAGAAGCCACATGAGCCTAACAGCTGTAAATATTGTACAGTAGTCCCTTGTTAAACTGGACATGTCTGAAGACAAGAGAGGTAGTTTTATTTTAAATGTATAAATCATTGTGCAAATAACACGAATGTGTTCTCTGTATACATTACATTACGTACAAATATAAATCTGTAAAGTTGGCCTATACACTATACAGTACAGTAGTACAATCAAATTAATACCTAGCAGACTTTCTTTTTACTTTAGCCTATAGCCTACAGGTAACACAGCATAAATCATGCTCCTACACTGTACATATTACTGTACAATGTGAAAATAATACAAGATAATTTTAAATTGAAACTAAATTATTTTAGCTCATTTTCTTTTTTTTTACCGTAACCTACTTAAGTACACAATTAACACAAAATAGATCATGGTATCGCATTGACACGTTATTATATTACACAGTACCTTGTAGGCATGGCTGCAAGTAAAACACATACTCTCCCTGCTACTTTATTTTTCTGTTGATACGAGTTATAATTTCTTTTCTTTGCAAAAAGCAATTAGAGACTTCAAACTCAGCTCTTTCCCAACCCTTAGATTGCAATTACTCTGTAGAGTATGAGTTTATATGCATTATTTTAATCCTACTCTTAATTTTAGTAGGCTACTTGTATCTGTTCTCACGTTTATTTATATTTTGTGTGTGTCTCTGGTACAGCATAACAGTGTTTGTATAAGCGAGGGACTGCTGTACCTATATTTCCTGTTATATTAGGGGGTTTTCTATACAGTGTGCATGACTGGGCATTACTGTCAAAAAACAGCTTCAAGGTAAAACACAAATCATAGTTTACATTGAAAAGGAGAAAGTAAAAAAAATAAAAGGGGGAAGAATTTTGTTCACTAAAAAAATCTTCAAGCCATTAAACAGGACTAAAAAAAAACCAGACAAACGAGAACAAAACAAAGAGACTTGAAATGCTCTTACCGTTCTCATAGCAATTGGAATGCCAGCTTCATCTGCTGGTCCAATCCCTGAATAATGAGGCGCTTTAATAACAGACACTCTCTTCTCCTCTTCAGTCATCCTACAGATTGGAACTGGGCTCACTGCAGTGTAGCCATGAGAATAGGATTCCTGTGTCATGGACTCAGGCGATTCTGTAGACAGCAAGTGATGGCAAAATTAAGACACATTACACTACTGAAACTTACCTGTGTAAAAGCCACATTCCAAATCTCTCTGAGGGGTTTACTCCATTACATAATTGCATACAAATAATTTCAAAATTTGCAATGCCAGCTCTGAGACACCTTTGTTTAAAGTCCAAACCTTCCGAGCTAAACTCAAATGCTACATAACAAGACAACAATGCCAGCTGCAGCAGGGACTTGCTTCACTTGCTTGGAATGCGTTTTTTTGTTATACTGATAATTACAGATCTGCTAAAATAGACAAAGGTAAACATTTTATAAGACAATAGCAAACAACCCACAACTACAGCTGATGGTTTGCCAATCCTTCTTTCCTGAAGGACTCTATAGTACAGATTTACTTGTAATCCCTGTTGCGTGTACAGTGGGATTAAGGGATCACTCTGTCTGTAGCACTGCAGTAGGAAAAATCACAGGGAATAATTCTCATTGCCATTGCATTACTGAACTATAGTCATTTAAATTAAAATTCTTTATTACAACTTAAAATATTTACATGTTAGTATTATGTACATTACAGTTTGTAATATACCATTTTCATATTCTGCATAACATTCATGCAATGAGGCAGGACAGAGGGTGGCATAATATTCAGTTATTTAGTAGCCAAGTCCAATTTTGGTTGATCCACGTTTGTAATCTCTATAATGATAAATCTTCAGACACAGCTCTGCATTAAATGCATAGAATTTTCCTTCATAATCACCAAAATAAATGTATTATCAATATTGTGTGCATACTATATAACTGATTTATACACATCTTGATACATGATAAATAATAATTATTACCTTCCACTTTTGTTAAGAATATAACCTTTCCTATAAAGGTAAATTTCCTATATTAGTAAAATAAGTAGGCTAAATATCAGAAATGAGGTGCACTTTAACTGAACAGGAGGATCTCACTGGCACTCCCAGCAACCCGGAAACACAATGTTTTAGTGTACATTTTAATTAAATCGGAGTGCGCTATGCAATCCTTAAAGTAAACATTTTGCACAGAATAACTTACCCATGCTGCGGCTGTGTTGCATGACAACACTGTTTGGATGGAGAGGTGGTGGAGGAGGGTAATCTGAAGGAGGGGAGAAGGGTCTTTGTAAATGACTCAGAGGGCTGCCAGCAATGCTTGAGTTTCCATTCACTGTCATCTGGCCCTAAGAGAAACAAACCAAGGAACCAGAAAAACTACTCAAAAGTGCGTTATGAACACTGGCCAATAAAACAAGGAGCTGGCATGAGGTAACACTGTCAGCTGGACAAAATTAGTACACAATGAAAACAAAACAGAATGATGATAGGGAAGAATATGAAGTGCTTGGTTATTGTTCCCCATCTGGTTTACCACTTACGTAACAAAAACAAATATAGCAGTAAACCACGACAAACCATTCCATTAACAGTGCAGCCCAAAAGACAGTTATGCATTTTTTTATGAAGGGTTTGATAGGTCCAGTGTTTTCTATTAAAGAAACACATACTGCACAATATAATTGTTTGTGCATTTAAAAAAAAAAAAAGAAAGAAAAAAGCTTTATGTAGTGGTAGGAAATTTGAATATTATTAAACTTCATGGAGGAAAGGGTATACATGTATTTGGTAAAATATTTATTATAAATGTTTGGTAGCAGTATTGAACAATTACAGCAATAACTCTTGTAGGTGTCAAGTATTAGCTTATATATGACCCATGTTTGTAGTCCTGCTCACTTGCTGTTCATCTTCTGGTGTCTCCAAAAATGGATATACCTGTTATGCTTTTGCTTGGACTCAAGATTCTGTAGTTTCTCATATAGTTTGATAAGCTGTAGTTTCTCATATACTTTGAGAGTTTGCTACTTTTTTTCATTTACATATTTAAAGACTGTTATAGGTCCAACTCTATAGGCATTGTCAGTAATAGTATGTTTCTCTATGAGGGAAATTACCTACACACTATCTCAAATTTTCTTTTGGAGTTTTAAAGTTACGCTTAGCATCGCTTAGTGTGTGAGATGAATATTCACTGACAGTGAAATCTGTGGCAGTGCCTGCTGTTTCGTTCAAGCGCTGTGGGTTTTCAAGAGTCTGTGAGCAGAACTCAAAAAAGGGGAGTATGGGGCTGGGGTTAAGGTCCTCTGGAGATGTGCAGGGATATCTACTTTCAGCAAGCTAATTGGCTCTACACTGGTGTAGCTGTCAGATGAGCAACTGGATCTTTTAACAGGTACCAGGTGAGACGGAAGGGAGGCTTCTGGTGAGGTTTGTCTGCCTGTCTATGAGGCTTTTACAGAAAGTTTATGGATTTCAAGCTGCAGGTTGAAAAAAATAAAACCTTTAACCAAAATGGCAAGATGTGAACTAATATAATACTAGACACGTACATGTTAGTCATATAATGTGTTTACATTGTTACACAGTTAAGAAAGGAAGCCTGAGATCTGAGATCATAGAACTAAAAAAAAATATCTAGATGGGTTAGTTTTTCAATGGCACTAAATAATCTGGCTGCTAACTGGGGAGGAAAGAATCCTTTATAAAATGTTTGAATAAACTTGAGAATCATTGACAAGCATTGCTGTACATAACAAAACCCGCTGTAGGTAGAAAACCTGGTCACAAAAGTAGTGCTTAGTTTTTGGGTTTAGGTGGAGGAGCTCTTCTGTGGTTAACTGTTGTAACCATGGGAACTTAATTTTTTTTTAGTGATGCACCACAGGCACATATTGAAATTAATAAGCTAAATCCAGAAACAAACAAAAACAAAGCTTGGAAAAGATAAAATTAGAAAACAAACTTCTGCATAATGGACTATTAGCCTAGCTATAAACATTGGAAACATTATACCACTGACTAAATTCTAATCCTACAGAGACTATAATCCTGTGAATTGCTGGAACTTAATGCTGATCTTCATTTTCCTATTGTGTTACAGTAATACTTTAACTTTGTGTGTCATTTTTAACTCCATAAAAGATGATCCTTCTGTTTAGGAGTTAATTGTTTCTTTGATTAATCTGGATTTCTCTGAGAAAAGTTCAAGCAATCCAACTTCTTTTATCAGCAGTTTGCATTAAAAGTTTGAGGTTAGGTAGGGGTGTCAGGTATTTTTCCAGTCAATGGGAGCTTTGTTTAGAAAGTGAAGTGGCTTTCACAAGACGGAAACTTGGATTTTATACCACTTGACCCCTTGCTGAAGATGAGAATGATGATGCCTGTCTTGTGTCTATAGATGTCATCCTTTTAGTTGCAGTATAAGGAACTGGTGACTGCCCTTAAGCAAGCACAGGCCCAGGTTCTGTGTTATGAACAATGGTTGGGGTAATCAGAATGGAAAGAGAAGCTGTGCATCTGTCAAGCTGGCTTTTAGGATTTTGAGATGACAAGGAGAAATGCTCTTTAAGTTTTACTTCTGCAGTGTGCTTAAGCTTAAGCTTCTGTTGTGTACTGGGAATATTAGTGGCACCTTGATCTTCTGATAAGGTTAATTTAAAAGGCAGAAACTTTGCGTTCTTGAGTCTGCCTGTTGCTGGCTTGAGGTGAGACATTAGTATCATCTGCTGAAAAAGGAGGTCTCTCTATAAGAAAAAGGTGTACCGGCATTTCTGGAGTCTTCTTGCATAGTCTCCTCATTTGTTAAATATTGAACATCTAAATGGACAATGTCAAAGGGTGGTTCATGCTTTTGACTATGCCTAGAACTAGAAGTAGGTGCTTTATTTTGCTTATTGCAAAGAGGGGACAAGTGAAAGCTCTCTTTCCTAGGGGACAGAGGTGTGACCTTTATGATCCATAGAGATCCACACAATCAAGAAAGAAACAAAGAAAACAAAAAACATGCGTTAGTGATAACACTTCTCTTACCTTGGTATCACCTTTTATAATGTTTGACTCAACAATATTGTTCTATATGTTTTAATATATTTACTGTGCTAATATAAGCATGGGATCACATATTAAGGTACAGGAGGGCTAAGGGAGTATCCAGTGGCTTACAATGCACCTCATCCCTAGGTGTGGAAAATTAGTTTTGTTCTTGAATGTCCCTTCATTTAAGTTAAAGAGTTCAACGATGAAACAGGGCTTAATGAAAGAAGAAGAAGAAGAAGAAGAAGAAGAAGAAGAAGAAGAAGAAGAAGAAGAAGAAGAAGAAGAAGAAGAAGAAATTTAATTTATAAAAGCACCTTTCAAGAGCTCACAAGGTGCTGTACAATAGTAACAACACAACAAACCCAGCAAAACAAAAATAAAATCAACACCCAACAAAAACCGTTTTGTTTTTATTTATGGAATACATATATATATATATATATATATATATATATATATATATATATATATATATATATATATATATATATATATATATATAACGATAATCATTATTATAAAAAGTACGCCTTCCAGTGAGTGGCAGTGAGTTCCACAGGCGCGTGGCATAACAAGAAAAAGCCTGGTCACCCTTTGGCTGCAAACTGCCAGGCCTTACCATTACAGCACAATGAAAAATAGAGCTCAGTATACCTGTAACTCCTTCAAAAGTCAATGTATTTTATTAATATTTACACATACCATAACTGTTTATGAGCAAGTTAAAAACAAGGTACAAAACACTGTGTTACAATTGCTCACATTGTTCGCTGTATTGCTCGCATTGCAGCAACACAAATCCACCCCTGTATTTGTACACAATAAGACACAAGAACCATCAGAAGCACAAGTGAGTTGAAAATGCTTTTAAATTGAATTTACCAGTGTTGGAGATTTCTTGTCCTGTAGATTTGGCCTGACACTTCTGAAACCCTTGGCTGCCAGAGATGAACTGCTTGCATCACCATTTCTAAGCCCGTCATTAGCACTACAAGATCTCCAGACATCTGCAGAGTATGAGACAATATAGTTTAAGGGATTCATATGAAAATTTCCTATGACTGAGTTATAACTGATAATATATTATATATATATATATTATATATATCTATATATATATATAATATAACCATATATATATGATTATATCATATAATGCAATATATATTCAAACCATTACATTTAATTACCTAAATCTGATGGACTGAGACTACTGATTCTCAGTAAGGGATTCCAAAAAAAAAAAAAATATATATATATATTATGTTTTATGTAAAAAAACTAAACAAAACAGTGACTTGCAACCAGTGTTGGGGTTAGGGGTTTGAACAAGTGTTTAGCTCACTTTCTTAAACCTGGTTCTCATATTCTATCAGCTTACCAGTGGTTTAATAGATATTTGATGCCAACTGCATGCACTTATTTAAATTCCTGATTAAAGCAGAAAAGAAAAGATTAAGAATAAAGAAAAACAATGTTTCGACTGTATTAATAATGCCAAAGTTAGGTCCAATATTTGAACTAGTCTGACAATGACAAAAAAAGAATTTACAGTAGTACCACTACATACATTTAGAGTACGGATGGTGGAGGATGGGAAAGTGCTACTGAATACACTGTTGTGTGTGAGATATGGAGAAGTGGATCTGTTACTTCACCTGTTGTGGAACTGTTCTGGCTGGCTTATTAAACGGACAGAGATTGGAGATTGTGGGAAAATTCCAATTACTTTGTTCATCCCAAACACTGATCTTAGGAATGCAAAGAAGTGGGAAACTGAAATAGTGCCAAAAAAGGGGAACGGACATAAACGCTCTAAACAGGAAAACTAAATGATGTATCTCTGATGGGGTCAGCTCTTCAATCTCAGCTGATCTGAACAGGAACAGAAACATTTTCCCCTGGTGTAAAGAAAAGATGAAGTTTTTAAAATCTAATGTGATCATTTTTTTATTTATTTTTTTTATTAAATATCCCAAATGTACCATAATATAGATGAAAGACTGTTCAAGTTCTTATGGATGAAAAAGCATTGGTTTCAAAAGGATACTTGTATGGTTGCACGAAAAGGCAATACAATAACATTAGAATGTACTTTTCTAGAATAGTACAGTAGTGTTCAAACTTGACACATATAACTATCTTTCCATCAATTAAACAAAAGGTGGTTTGTTTAATATTTAGTTGATATTTTTTTCCGACGTGGCAATAACTAACGATGTGAAAAATGAATGATGCGTTTATGTCTGTTCCCCTTTTTTGGCATAGTAAGTATATATTATATATATATAGATTATATATATATATATAATATAATATTAATACAAAAATAAACGGAAAAAAATTGTCTTTTTAATTGTCTGCATTTGTGGAACATTTTTTAAGATTTTATTTGCAGCAAGTCGTAGATAGATGGCAAGAACATTCTAAAATTCCTGAACCCAAAAGTGCTAGACAGCTGTAAATGGGGCTGTCCAATCGGTACGTGAAGTAAAACAGCCTAATTAAGCTTGCTGGGCCATCTTGGTGAGCAGCTGCAATGAGAAGTAAATGGTGTGGAAAAAGTGGAGACAGACAGTGAAAGACGCTTGCTTGCTGAGTGGCTTTTGTATTTTCTCCCTGTTTTTTTTTTTATTATAATTTGTGCTGCAAGGCATACATATCTGTCAATCAGTTGAAGAGTTAATTACATTAATTATGCTTGTCTGACTCAACAGATCTAATAGGGGTAAATGAAAGAAATGTCTTGAATATGGTAAAATAAAAAACAGTACTTTTTTTCACACTATTCTGCTGCTATTCTGGATCACAATCTAAAAGTACAGTGGCCAACAGTTTTGCATCACCTAGAATTGTAGGATTGAGACATAATGAACACATACACACACACACACACACACACACATATATATATATATATATATATATATATATATATATATATACATATATACACAATATACACACACACACACACACACACACACACACACACACACACACACACACACACACACACACACACCTCCAAAATTATTGGCACTCTTGATACAGATGAGCAAAAAAGTTAACTGGTAATCAGCTATATTGTAATTTTCAAAACATGTGGAATATATTGTACTTTATTAATGATTCAAGGGAATCAACCAAAATTACACACTTCTCAAATTATAAATTAATTTCCAAAAAAATTAAGTGTAACAGTTATTGACACCCTTGTTTTCAGTACTTTGTGCACCCTCCTCTTGCAAGGATAATGGCACTGAGCCTTTTTCTATAATTTTTTATGAGATTGGAGAACACATTGGAAGGGATCTTAGACCTTTCCTCCATACAGAATCTTTCCAGATCCTTGATATCCTTCAGTCTGCGTTTATGGACTGCCCTCTTCAATTCAAACCACAGGTTTTCAATCGGATTCCTGGCAGAGGCAACCAGGTTTTTATTTATTTTACAGCAGGTATGAGTTTCTTTTCTGCATACGCATCCTTCTTTCGACGCCAAACCCAACACTGGTGTGTGTGGCCAAAGAGCTCTATTTCGTCTCATCTGACCATAGCACCCGGTTCCAATCCAAATGCCAATACCGTATAGCAAACTACAGGCACTTATATTTGTTGGCTGCTCTCAACAAAGGCTTTTTTTTCTGGCAACCCTTCCAAATAAGCCATTGGAATGGAGGTGGCGTCTAATTGTAGATTTGGAGACTTGGTGACCCCAAGATGCAACCAAGTTCAGTAACTCTCCAACTGTGGCCCTTGGATTCCTCTTTGCTTCCCGAACTATCTTCCTCACTGTGCGTGGGGGCAAGATGCACTTGCGTCCTCTACCAGGCAGATTTACCACTGTTCCACTGGTTTTGAACTTCTTAATTATTGCCCTAATAGTGGTAAGTGGTATATTTAGGTTTTTAGCTATTTTTTGTACCCACTGCCTGATTTATGAAGGTCAATAACCATTTGTCTCTATTTTCATTTGTGAGTTCTTTGCCTTTCCCCATGGTGATGGATGACAAATGGATTTTACATGCGTGTTACCTCATTTTTATACTCCAGTGAAACAGGAAGCCATGGAAGGCCACAATACAGTTCCTTAAGAGATGTACTTAAAAAAGTAGATGTTAATGCAGATTTAATTTTGTTTGATTTTATTTATAAGAATCTTTAGAGGTGCCAATAATTTTGAACCTATCTTTTTGAGAAAAAAAATATTACTTGTTAAAAATAAACGTTTTCTCTGAGCAATTGCATTAGTATAAAAGAATATAGTTTTCATATATTTTTGAGCATAACATATAGCTCATTACCTGTGTTGTTTATTTTATACAGTCGTTTTATTCATCTTTATCAAGGGTGCCACTAGTTTTGGAGGTGACTGTGTGTGTGTGTGTGTGTGTGTGTGTGTGTGTGTGTGTGTGTGTGTGTGTCTATATATATATATATATATATATATATATATATATATATATATATATATATATATATATATATATATATAAATAACTCTGGAAAAAATTAAGAGACCACTGCAAATTTTTCTTAAATCAGCATCTCTACATGTATGGCAGCCTTTCCATTCCAGTGTCTGTTGAATTCCAACACAGGCACACCTCATTCTACTGAATGAGGTACTGATTAGGGGATCACCTGAACCAAATCTTATTTAACGAGGAAAAGTATAAAAACCACTCCTGTGGTCATCACTGTCCTCTTGCAATAGGACCAGTTGGATGGCAACACAGTGCTAGTAGTACCTCAAAAGTAATTGGAATAAAAAAATAACTATTGACCATGCCTAAAGAGTTGAAAAGGAAAGTTTTGAGTGAGGAAAAGAAGGGTTCAGTTCTGGCTTTACTGGCAGAGGGATACAGTGAGTGTCGGGTTGCTTCCATCCTTAAAATTTCAAAGACGGCGGTTCATAAGAATAAGGTCAAGCAGCACACATTGGGGACAACAAAGCTACAGACCGGCAGAGGGCGAAAACGACTCTCCACTGACCGGGATGACCGCCAACTCATTCGAATGTCACTCAGCAACCGTAGGATGACATCAAGTGACCTACAAAAAGAATGGCAAACGGCAGCTGGGGTGAAGTACACGGCGAGGACGGTTCGAAACAGGCTCCTAGGGACAGGGCTGAAGTCTAGCTGAAGCTAGCTGAAGCTAGAAAAAAGCCCTTCATCACTGAGAAGCAAAGAAGAGCCAGGCTGAGGTTTGCAAAAGACCATAAGGATTGGACCGTAGAGGACTGGAGTAAGGTCATCTTCTCTGATGAGTCCAATTTTCAGCTTTGCCCAACACCTGGTCATCTAATGGTTAGACAGAGACCTGGAGAGGCCTACAAGCCACAGTGTCTCGCACCCACTGTGAAATGTGGTGGAGGATCGGTGATGATCTGGGGGTGCTTCAGCAAGGCTGGAATCCGGCAGATTTGTCTTTGTGAAGGACGCACAAATCAAGCCAAGTACAAGGTTGTGCTGGAAGAAAACTTGCTTCCTTCTGCTCAGACAATGTTCCCCAACTCTGAGGATTGGTTTTTCCAGCAGGACAATGCTCCATGCCACACAGCCAGGTCAATCAAGGTGTGGATGGAGGACCACCAGATCAAGACCCTGTCATGGCCAGCCCAATCTCCAGACCTGAACCCCATTGAAAACCTCTGGAATGTGATCAAGAGGAATATGGATGGTCACAAGCCATCAAACAAAGCCGAGCTGCTTGAATTTTTGCGCCAGGAGTGGCATAAAGTCACCCAACATCAATGTGAAAGACTGATGGAGAGCATGCCAAGACGCATGAAAGCTGTGCTTGAAAATTAGGGTTATTCCATCAAATATTGATTTCTGAACTTTTCCCAAGTTAAAACATTAGTATTGTGTTGTTTAAAAATGAATCTGAACTTATTTTCTTCGCATTATTCGAGGTCTGACAACACTGCATCTTTTTTGTTATTTTGACCAGTTGTCATTTTCTGCAAATAAATGCTCTAAATGACAATATTTTTATTTGGAATTTGGGAGAAATGTTGTCAGTAGTTTATGGAATAAAACAAAAATGTTCATTTTACCCAAACACATACCTATAAATAGTAAAACCAGAGAAACTGATAATTTTGCAGTGGTCTCTTAATTTTTTCCAGAGCTGTACATATATATATATATATATATATATATATATATATATATATATATATATATATATATAGTGAGATAGCAGGGATGGAGTTAAAATTCCTCCCTGCTAGAAACATATGAGAATGCACTGTGGGTGATTGGGCTAAGGGTTTTTGTAATTGTTTTAATTATTGAATGATTTAGTTACTCCCCTGCACCTGGTGATAATTATAAATTACAGCCAGGTGCAGGGTATTTAAGAGAGGCAGCCAGACTGATCGGGGCTGCTGAGTGGAGAGCCCGACTGTGTGTGTGAGAACAGTCGTTACAAAGTAAGTCATTGTGTGAAGCCCATGTGTTATTGGTTTTGTGTTGCAGGTAAACGGCTTAGCCATCCTGCGTATTAGTCAGGGACATATTATAGTTTAGTTAGAGCTCCAGGAGAGAGCTAGGTGTTTGTTTCTGTTTTGTTGGTTTTGTTATATTCATGTGTGTTTATTAAAAGAGCGCGTAAGCGCTGAAAAATCAATTTCCGTGTGCTGGGTTCATTCTTAAAGGAGCAACGAACCGTTAAAGTGGCGCAATCTTTCACAATATATATATATATATATATATATATATATATATATATATATATATATATATATATATATATATATATATATATATATATATATATTTGTTTAAGTATATAGAAAACTACAAAGTGGTATGTAATTCAATATGTTAACATAACATTATTCTGCAGGTTTCATTAGACTTTATGAAGCTACATTTGTTAATCCTATAGGGTGATGCAAATCTTTTGGCCATAACTGTAGAAAAGTAATAGCATACAAGACTCTGTACATTACATTTTTATTTGAATTTCATGTCCTTTAACTGATTTCCTTGGTTTATATGCTCAGATTTTTAAAAGAAAAAACTGGCTTCAAGGCAAAAAAAAAAAGAAAAAACACATTAATATCAACATTTGCTCAGAAGCCACGAGAAAATAAGGAAACTTTATTATAAACTGCAAAAAAAAAAAGACTGACAGAAAAGAATATAACCATTCTGTATTTATAATTAACTAGAACATATACAAAATAGTGGTTTCAATTTACAGAGTTCAGGGTCTTTAAGACCAATAGAATAAGCAAAGCTCCAGGCAGTAAGTATGGTCAGGCAGAAAAACTAACCACACAATGGTTGCTATGAGTCTACTTTATCAATAGAAGCAAATTAGCTACTACACCTAGGTCCTTTGATTTGCTTTGCTTTCAGAAACATTACATATTTTTTTTTGCTGCATCCCTGAAAAGAAGACATTTAGAAGAAAGTATATGGAAATGGAAACACATACAAAATGTGAAATTAAAGTATTTTCTCGACACTATTTACCAACCTTTCATTCATATAACTTTTTAAATTTTTTTAAAATTACATTCATTCATGTTATTTGATTAGAGTTAATACCTGAAACCGTATATAGGTTTGGCGAACTCTGGACTCTCTTCATAGCTCTTAATGTGACAGACATGGCAGCACGTTTGCGAGCATATCCACCTATATCTGGAAAGCACAGCACCACACAGACACATGCCCAACACATAAGCACATGCATCATTAGCACTTGTATGCAGGAATTACAAACATGCTTCAAAATGTCAAATGCTTTAAAATGTAAAAAGCTCAGTAGAATATTTAGCAAATCTTACTACATGCAAAGCATTATGTCAGGGATAAATAGCATATTAATGAGCTTGTATGCAACTGTGTGCATACAAATGTGTTATATATATATAAATATATAATATATATATATATATTACTATAGTATATATATTATATATATATAATAAAGTTATAGGACTAGGTTAAGGACTAAAAGACTTACGACATTAATTTAATAATTCTGTTTTTCATTTTTTAAATGTAATACATTAATATTTAAAGAATATACAATGCCGAGAAAAAGTTTGTGAACCCCAATGATAATTACGGAAATTCCATAGTTTTACCATGATAGCCTTCTTGAATCAAAACCAGTCTTTTCTTAAATGTCCAATTGGGTTTATATTAACCAATTCCATGTCTTTTGAAACAAAATGATGTATGAATTAGACAAACAATGAGTAATTAAGATTCAGGGTATGTGAAAAAGTAAGCGAATCCGTGGTTTTATCAGCTCAATTAAGGGGATAATTAGAATCAGGTGTTTAAATAATTAGACAGATCTTCAGGGGTGAGTTTGGGTGGCCCCACCCTATATAAAGATCATAAACTTTGTGAGTTTTGTCTTCACAATACAGGTGTGTGGAAACACGTCATGCCATGATCAAAAGAAATCTCTGAGGACCTCAGAAAAACAGTTATTGATGCTCATTAGTCTAGAAAGGGTGACAAAACCATTTCTAAGGATTTGGGGTTCCACCAATCCACTGTCAGACAGACAGTCTACAAATGGAGAAAGTTCAAGATCACAGTCACTCTAGCAGTCATCCTACCAAAATCTCTCCAAGAGCAAACCGGAAAATCATCAAGGAAGTGACAAAGACCCCCAGAGTAACATCCAAGGATCTGCAGGCCACTCTCACCTTAGCTAATGCAGTGTTCATGACTCAACTATCAGAAAAAGACTGAACAAGAATGGTGTTCATGGAAGGATAGCGAAGGAGGAAACCACTGCTCTCTAAAGAGAAAATTGCTGTCCGCCTGAAGTTCGCCAAAGAGCACATAACTGATCCACAAGACTTCTGGAACAATGTTCTCTGCACAGACGAGTCAAAGGATTTTGGCCTCAATGAGAAACATTATGTTTGGCGAAAACCAAATACTGCGTTCGAACAGAAGAACCTCATCCCAACCTTTAAGCTTGGTGGTGGGAGTGTGATGGTTTGGGCTGCTTTGCTGCCTCAGGACCTGAATGGCTTGCCATCATTGACACAACCATGAATTCTGCACTGTGTCAGAAGATTCTAGAGGAGAATATCAGGCCACCCGTCCGTGAGCTGAAGCTGAACCAAAAGTGGGTCATGCAGCAAGACAATTACCCTAAACATACAAGCAGATCTACAAAAGAGTGGCTGCAGAAGAAGAAATTCTGCATTTTAGAATGGCCTAGTCAAAGTCCGGACCTAAACCCCATCGAAATGTTGTGGCAGGACCTGTAAGGAGAAATGGGCCAAAATTCCACAAAAGCGATGTGAGAGACCAAATGTTACAGGAAATGCTTAGTTGAAGTCATTGCTGCTCAAGGGGGTGCCAACAGTCACTGAATCTAAAGGTTCACATACTTTTTCACACATGGCTATTGAATGTTGAATCATTTGTGGATAAATAAATGGAAAAAGTATCATGTTTTTGTGTCATTTGTTTCATCAGGTTATCTGTACCTATTATTAAAACTTGTTTAGATTAAGATCTAATAACATTTTAGGTTTGAAATATGTGAAAATCCTAAGGGGTTCACAAACGTTCTTCTCGGCACTGTATTTGTGGCAAAACATTGGAAACATCACACAGCCTTACCAAGCAGCGTGAAAATGCATTACAAATATTCTTTATAATTTAAAATATTTGGCACTTTTATAGATCACAAAAATACCATTAAAAAACTTTAAAGACATATCACTAGAGGTTATTTAAAACAAGTTACTATTCCTTTGAACATATTTTAGAAGTGGTCTAAAGTTTGCCCAACACTTGGTTATGCAAAAATCATGCACTATATGTTAACATGAGCATATAATTTTTAATTTAATTTAATTTTTAGTCTGGATTTACTTGCTAATGTAAACCACCACACACCAACACATCACTTCTAACACACCACTTCTGTTCAAAGCAGTATTTTATTGTTGAAGATTCACATGTATTTTGCCTACTTTTAAATATATTTATATACAGAAGTACTTCCCTCACAAAACTTCTTTACCAAACAGTATTTTGCTCACCAAGTGACAGTGAGTCCCATACTACTAGCCTCTTAGCATCCAGATTTGACTAGCAGATGCATCATAACATTATTAAAATTTTTAATTAGGTATACCACCTGTTCTTGGTATTTATAAGCTGAAACACTATTTTATTACATCAGCAATCACACATACAATATCCATTGCTGCTGAAGCAGCAACCGCCAAACTTTTTTTTTTGTTAACATGTTTAGCATGTACAATTTACACATAATCATGTAATCCTTTAACAAGTTGTTTCAGTGATGCTATGCAATGCATATGAGGCTCACACTTCATTCTAGTAACTGTTAATTAAGTAGCTTCAAATTTCATTAAATATTTGTGTCCCCTTACCTTTTTATGAGGTTAGTTTTTTTGTTTTTCCTGTGTTAAGGTACTTTTATATGAGTTGAGGAGCTGCTCTTCACTTTCAGTTGCCTTCCAAGATATACGTACCACAAGCAGTGCCTTTATAAAACTAAGAGCCAAACTTTGGGTTGCAAATGTCTTTAAATGGGGTCGCGAATAATTGCGCAATTTAAAAAAACTATTTTAGTTTAAGAAAGAGGTACATTAATTTATTATTATTATTGGCACTTCTTAATCCAAATTTTACTCCCAATGACTCTTTTGCTCTTGCTTTTGTCTGAACTGTTCACCTAGCAACCAACTTGCATGTCAGCCAATCAGCACAATGCACTTCTGTAGTGTAAAGTCCAGCCTCTGTGATTTTTGTTGTGAAGTGTGTTCAAACAGTCATTTTGCATAAATATCAGAAAAGTCTGTTTTCTGAAGACTATTGTATTTATTTCTCCTCTCTCTCCCGTACCTCCTCGCTGGGGGGAACCCCATCACAGGGTGCCATCCAGACAGCAGCTGTCAGTCTTCTATGTCAAAGATACTGACTGCTGTCACAGATGCACTTTTCTGTAGGGCAGGTGATTCTATAATATTTCCAATTGGGGATGTGGAACAAAACAGAAGCAAAAACAAACTGTATCAGTTGGCTTCCTGAACGTGCTAGGTGTAATAAGCCCCTTTCACATTGGCATGCTGTACCCGGGTCGGAACCTACCCAGGTCAGGACCCAGTGTCATGCGGGTCGGCTATGCGATTTCACAGTGCTTTTGATAAAGTAGGGTTGACCTGGGTGACAGACGCAAGTAAAGAATACACGTATCAATGCCCTTGATGCAGCTTGTTTTGTTAACAACTCTTCCATCAAAGCTTCTGTAGATTGAACCCTTGGCCCAAACGTTGATTAGATTAAATGTTTCTTCATCCTTGCTGACTCATGGTGTGTCTCAAACAAACAAAAATATGGTGAAACAGAATAAAGAAAAACGTTCCTTGCGGAAGTGAAACCTTCGTGCAGGCGTGGCTGTTTGTCATTTTGTCGGCAGTCATGCATTTTGTCTCACTCAACCTGGGTCAAACCGTGTCAACCCACATCCTGAGGTGAGTCGCTGGGACCCTGGTTAACCCAGATACGACCCAGATATGTAGTTTCACACTATGCGAGATTGTGACCTGGGTGTGAAAGGGGCTATAGATTGCACACATGTTATGTTGCAATATACCCAGATTCAAGTAGTGAAATTGCTTTCCGAAGCAGAACACATCATCGATCTTTAACTGTGCAAGTTTTATGTGGTGCTCGGTTATCATTCATGTAGTTGCCAAGTACCCTGGCTCATGCCACGACTCATTTATCGTGGAGAACAGTGCCTTGTTCAGAAAATTTCAGGGCTTCTAAGTGGAGGCAGGCTAATTTTAGAATATATTAAAAACATAATTCACATATGACCATTATAAAACATATATAACACATGCATATTAATGTTTAACATTTTTATTATGATTTTTCACAAACATACAGAAATATTCAGATATTGCATGTAAAGAATATGAATACATTCATAATCATGAGAATACACTGGGATATTGAAATAAACTAAGGATTTATTTTATTTTTTTTCCTATGGGCATGCTGTTATTATTATTATTATTATTATTATTATTATTATTATTATTATTATTATTTAGTCATTTAGCAGACGCTTTTCTCCAAAGCGACTTACAGAGACTAGGTGGTGAACTATGCATCGCAACTGTTCTGTACTTTAGATGCCAGAATCTTTTTTGAACTTCTTTATTTAACCTTTTAATGAAAGAGGTTGCATTTATTTTTTCAGTTAAATCCTTCTGTATTTTAAATTTAGCAGCGGCTCAGGACCTTTTGCCGAAAAGAACAGTTTGATGTGCCAAAATCCCATCGAGCAAAAGCTCAACTTGGCTAAGAATTTCTTTTTCCTGTCTTTTTTCCCATTGTTGCGACGACATGTGCGCTTCCTTGTTCTTTTCCAGGTAAATGGAAGTCTATTAAAATGTGACTAATTGGCTTGTTAGAGAACTGGAAAATCAATTACCGTTTCAGCTGAAATAAGCAGAAGTCGTAAAAGGCTTTGCGAGTAGAAATGAACCTGCCCCTGTTGAAAATAAAGACGTTTAACTAGGTTGCTAAAAAACTTGCAGCGCAATGCAATTGCAACCTCTATTTTCTCTGTAAAAATTTGCCTTTTGGAAATCATTCTTTAAATGGCTTGCTTTGATAGCTTAGCTGGCAGATGTTTTGAATTGCTTAAATATTCTTAACACGTCACTCCAATTACGAGATACATCTGTCCTTTCTCTCACTGACTAAATCAAAGGCTGGATCAAGAAGCTGTCCTTGTGGTACGATCGCGTAAACTTGGAAGCACTATTTATTTATTTATTTTTTTACTGTTGGCTGTAAAAAATCTTGCGATTGCATTATGAATTAAAAATAAACAATGGATATATATATATATATATATATATATATATATATATATATATATATATATATATATATATATATATATATATATATATAAGTTTTGTTGATATTGTCTTGCAATGCATGTTTTACTTTTCAATACTAACTATTCTGCAATAACAGTGCAGTGGGGTCACACAGTTTACTAGAAGGAGGTCACAGTGCAGCCAAGTTTGAGAACTGCTGCTCTAGTGGGTGCTGGTGTTTATCAGTACAAAGACATTTTGGCTATTTTATATATGTATATGACAGGTAACTAGAACTGAAGAGCAGCTCTTAAACTCATAGGAACTTGACACACTAAATGTTTAAATGAGTAATTATTTGAGTAATTGTAATAATTGCAAAAAAAAAAAAAAAAAAAAACAACAACAACAACACTGTACTTTACTCCTACTTCCCTAAATAGAATTAATACTAACAAACAGGGCTGGTTTAAACCTTAACTTGCCTGCTATATATGTAATGAACTAGAACTCCTGAGCACTGAGCAAAAACTGCATTATTGTGCATTACTGTTGTGGTCATGGATATGTACTAAGTTGCCTTTATTTTGTCTTTGCTTCAGGCAACCACTAAATCCATCACCTACATCACTTCCTTAGAAAAGCCTTATTTGTATCCTTGCCACACCAGGCAAGACTTGAACTTAAGATCCTTCTGATTTAACAGAATTGTCATCAGCCAGTGTGGGCTCTCCGGCACTGCTCTTGCCTGGTTCTCCTCCTACCTCTCCAAGCGCACGTACCACTTCTATACTGATGATGCCCAGATCTTCCACTTCTTTCCCCTCGATGACTCCCACATCTCCTCCCGTATCTCTACTTGTCTCTCGCCCATCTCCTCCTGGATGCACTTGCATCATCTTAAACTCAACCTCTTCAAATCAGACCTTTTCTTCCCCAATCCTCCTCCTCTCCCCACCACTGATCTCTCTATCTCTGTTCCTCTTGGATCCACCACCCTCTCTTCCTCTTCATCCACCAAGAACCTTGGTGCCACCCTCGACCCCTCCCTCTCCTACTCTCAGCACGTCTCTACCCTAGCACACTCCTGTTGCTTCTACCTCAGCAACATACCTAAAATTCATACCTTCCTCGACAACTACTCCAAACAGCTCCTAGTTCAGGCCCTGGTACTATCCAGCTTTGACTATTGTAACTCCCTCCTGGGCGGCTCCCTATTGTACTTGCATATCACTGTCTCAACCTTTCTGCCCCTTCCTACCTCCAGACTATTATTTCTCCCTACACCCCCTCTCGCCCCCTCTGCCACCAGCAGATTAGCTGTACCTCCCCTCAGCTCCCCTGCCTCCAGAGCCTTCTCCACCCTTGCCCCTCAGTGGTGGAACAACCTACACACGGATATCAGAACTGCCTAGTCCCTGACCACCTTCCAGGGCACCTCCTCAAGACACACCTGTTCAGACAGCATCTGTAAACCTCACAACTCTCCACTATGCTGCACTGTGTGGCACTCAACTGTATCAGTGCTTGCATCATCTTGTACTTGCACTTAACTGCTCCACGCTTTGCTGTATTCTACTACTGCTCTCAATTATAATTATACTTGCTGTATCTTGTACTTGATTTTACTCTTAAAGGTAACCATATTCATGTTTTTTGTAATTGCTCTTATTCGAAAATGCTGTTGTCCATTTATTGTATTTACTACTTGCTCTTAATGTAATACTCTCATAACCAAATATTTTTAAGTTTAATAGCTCTTAGTCGTAATCGATCTCAAATGTAATTATTTACTGTATTTATTTTCTCTCATTTGAAATTGTTTTTACTTACTACTGATTGTATTGTATTTTATAACAGCTATTGTCTGTAATGTAATACTTTGCAACAACTATAAGTCACCCTGGATAAGGGTGTCTGCTAAGAAATAAATAAATAAAATAATAAATACTGTAAACTACTTTCAAATAAAGCATTTACTCTGTTCTTTAATTAACTCCTATTTTTTGAAAGGAGAAATGCCATGCTATTAACAAAATTAGAAACAGACAACTTGAGAGGGTTTAAGAGTAATGGCATTGCATTATTCAATTGTTTAGTTTAAGTTTTGAAACAATTAACAGATGCTAACAACAATCAATAACTAAAACGCGTACATTAAATGTTAACATACCTGTGTTCATGTTGAAGGTCTCTCAATTTTTCAAAAGTAAATCACCAGGTTATCCTGTAAACAGAGCAGAATAGTTTACAAAGTGCAGCTTTCATCATACGATACACTGTAATTTAATGTTCAGATTAAATATTTACCAATAACAGAACTACAATATGCTTTTTATACATCTATCATAAAATGGCATTAGATTTTAAAGTATTATGCTAGTATGTACTTTATTTCAACTAACTAATTTTGCTCAACAAGCCATTGCCTATGCCTGTTGTATTAGACAAGCTTTATAAACTGGACTGTATTCTACCTACAGTACAATCCTGATATTAGATTTAAATACAGAGGGTCCCAAGCATACCTACTGCCTGTAAATGCAAAACATGGAGTAATGTATTGCTTTGGACCTGATCTAGGATTCAAACCATGTGAAGGTTGTGAAACACGATAGCAGAGATACCATTCTGAATTTCAGCACAGATACACACAGCCTGAAGTGAATATACATCAGGGTATTAAACACACTAGCTTTACAAGACACCTCCAGAGTGGAGCTATGTAAGTAGGGTCTAATCTATTACCTCCATCTGCATGTTTGAGCCTAATGAGTTATGACAGAGCACTTAAATAAAGAATGACCAGCAAAGTAATTGCTTCACCCCTGAGACTGCCACTACACCATCAGGAAACATTTTGAAACTGGAATAAATTAAGAAATCATTAGAGCACATCAATTGTGAGTGATTTGCAATATACAGTATAGGAAATTGTGTGTGTGGTGTGTGTGTGTGTGTGTGTGTATATAAAAGAAATCCAATTACAGTGCTTCATGGCGAAATTGTATGCTATGAATCTAGCCAACAGAACAGTTGACCAATTTAAGGTAATAAAGTTGCATCATTATGCAATTCGGATTTGACTTTTGTCTGAAAAAGAATATAAAAGTACTAAAGGTACAGTTAGTATACAAATGTGCAGTCACAGTACTGCTCATTTTACTATTATACTGTTATGCCTTCAGTATTACAACAGCGTTTTTTTTTTTTTTTTTTTTTTTAATCATTCAGTGTTAGTTAAATTATTTCCAGCATCTACAAAATATATACTCATGCTTATCTGCAGCGTGATCTATCCTGTAAGTCAGGCTTCATACTTTATTAAACACCATTTTTCTTTTTCAGTAAAACTGCACTTGATTTGAAATGTCAAAAAACATAAGTGATTCTACTGAGCAGTTTTACTGAAATTTATCTTGAAATTATTCAAGATTTAATTTGTCAAAAACCCAGCCAGGCAGGATCACATACAGCACTAGCAGCAAAAAAACTAAATGCCCCAAGGAGCTACACTACTTTTATGTAAAAAAAAAAAAATTGAATTAACTTCTGTTTTAATTAATATTTTCAAAAAGTTTTCTTCTTCTTGTTTAATAATATAATTCCATATGTATGTATTTGTCTTTGAAAAAAACAGGTCTGGAGCAGAAAGTAACAATATAGTGTTGCGGTACATTATAAACTCTTTTCTATATGCCACATACCACCAAGAACTATATATTCCTGACAATTACAGAGATTCTAATAAGGTGTTTTGTAAACATAAAACAATGACTACGGTATATAAAGCACTAACATGCTGCTTCCTATAAAGTATTATTTTATAGGATGAAATAGTATAATGTAAAATGTTTGTGGAATATATCTGTTAGCCGTGGAATTCAAAATGATAAGCTAATGGAGTTCTTACAAAATGTTAATAGACTGGTCCGTGAAAAATATAAGCAGAGCTGGTGAACCTGAGAAAACCATTTTCCTATCTGTACAGTATAAAAATATGTATTTGGCTGTTCACCTCAAAAATGCATTGAGCACAACTGGCAACACACGAGAAAAAGCGGACTGGGAAATGCCAGCAACAACTGCGACAAAACCTGCTTTCAAAGGTTCTTAACAAATTGATGCAATTGTAAGTGTCGCAATTGCCTGCAGCTTTCGTACAGAATATTTGAGAACCCTCACTTGCACTGTCTCTGCCCCCTTTCTGTGAATTTATGCAGGAATGCCCATAATTACATATTCCTCTACGCTTGAACCGCAAACAGAAACAAACTGTTGCCGCAAAGCATTCCTTAAAAAGACGCAAATAGTATTGCGCTTGTCTAGTACATTTCACCCATGACTTCTGACTAGTTTGCAGGTGGTTTGTGAGTATTGCGACAGACGCAACACTTTAGTAAACCTACCCCATTGTGCATCAAAACAGCACTCCATGGGGCCTATTAAGATCAGCAACTAAGGAAATGTAACTTATTGTTAGAAATGTTAAAACAATCCCCTTAACATTCAGACATTGGGGATTATAGTGAATTATGAAACTGTTTTAGAGTGAAAGTCAATTTCATGTGGGTGTATCGACAATTGTTTATCACCAGGAAACAATTCCTGGGCTATAAATAAATAAATAAATAAAACTTATCAGACAAGCGAATCAGTACCAAGATGAATCTGTCAGGGGCAGACTTTAGTAAAAAGCCTAACAGTTTGATTGCAGGGGCCTCAATAAATTAAATCATTCACTGTACAGCTGTGCAAGTACAGAGAGACAAAACACAATTAGGTACAAATGTCAGAGAACCTAAGTGTTTCCTTAAAATGTGAACAATGAAAAAATATTTGCACAGTTTTGTGATTTATTCTGAAAGGCACACAAACAACTGTCTGACAGCTTGTTTGCAATAATGTATACCATCTACAATGAAAGTCCCAGGCAGTTTCAGTGGGTTAGATTTAGTGTGATAATCTGAAAGGAAGCAGATACAAATTCACATACAGTACATCTATTTTGTGCCAATAAGTTAACAGAAACAGATTACGATGACAATAAAACATTCTTGCTGGTTACAAGAGTGTTATTTACATTACAGCATGATGTGTACAGCAAAAAATCTACCTCTTCTTCTGTCCATATCTCGCTTCCCCACATTCACTAACCTTGTATATACAGTGTCTAAACATTTGTTTTTTTTGTTTGTTTACACGTAATGCATTTGTCATAAATTGAAAAGTAGGGCTACATTCAAATCTCTTTACTGTTGAATATGTTTATGTAACAACAATAAAGCAAAGCTCTTTCAGAATTTCATAAAAAATTCATAAAGCATAATATATTTCAGCTTGCTGCTTTTTCCTCAGGACAGATACTCTATCAATGCTTAATTATAACAAATGTACCCTAAGATTTTGCAACATGATTAAGGAATTTTGTGACAACACACATTACCACATATTTTGGCTTGGTGAAAAATTGATTGCCAACATTTGGAAAAGTTTTTGTGTCTATTCCGTCACAAACTCCAAGGAGACTCATCCCTGAAATATGTCAGTGTAATAACTCATGTCCCAGGGTTCAGAGCTTAGTGTCTAATACATTTATTTTTGGATAACATGAATAACAGTATTGGAAAGCCTGTCCATATTTGCACACCTGGTTCATGACTGTGAGGCTCTCTTGATTAGCCTCACCCTGAGGTAAGTTCTCCTTCCAGCCTTAGTTAAAACTGATTTTAAAATTTTAAAAAGTTTAAAAGAAGATGATTGCTTTAAAGAAGGTGATTGAAGTATAGTAGTTAAAGTACCGTGTGCCCATTCTGTAAATAAAGCTCACAAGCAATTTAGGTTGATAAACAGAGAATGATTTAAAATTGAATTGCTTCCATGGAAATAAATTGGATAGACAAATACTAAATATTGCATATTAATTACTGGATCATTTATCACCTCATTGACTTTGGTAAGTTAACAGAAAAATATATTTGACTTTCAAATTGAAAAAAAAAAAAACAATACACTTAACAAAATATTGATTTCTAGCATCTTGTAAATAGCAGTGTAATTCTCAATATTAATATTTAATTAATACAGAAGATCAATTTGAAGTACTACCAAAATTATGGAATGGAATCTGATCCATCAAGACTAAGAAATTTTACAGAATGTGAAAATAAATCCTATGTATATGACCTACATTATTGGAAATGTTAAGCTTTTTTATTGAGCAGACAGAGGAGCTAGTGACCTAGGGTCAAAAAACAATTATTGTTGTGAGATTCAGCTTTTATTATGGAGCATCCCTCTAAATCCCTTGTTTAGAAAGGTACAGGGTATTAATGCTTGTGACAGAGTAGCTGTCTGCCGTGTGGGTGTGTGCATTCGCTGCTGAGTGACAGGCAGGGGATAGAGACGGAGGTTGAAGTTGATACATCCCACAGGCGAACAGGATTTATTTACATAACAACACACTGAACAGGTCACATGACACTACCAGCAATGACAGAGGAGGCTGTGTGGTCCAGTGGTTAAAGAAACAGGCTTGTAAGCAGAAAGTCCCCGGTTCAAATCCCAACTCAGCCACTGACTCATTGTGTGAAGTCACTTAACCTCCTTGTGGTCCATCTTTCGGGTGAGAAATTGTTGTAAGTGATTCTGCAGCTGATGCATAGTTCACACACCCTAGTCTCTTATCTTGTAAAGCACTTTGTGATATTGGTCCACTATGAAAGGTGCAGTATAAAAATAAAGATTATTATAACAGTGTACAAAAACACAGGTAGGACCTACAATCTCTGAACTAATCTTCTCTCTTCAATAATAAAGTTGCTGAAGAGATTAATCATGGTGGATAAACAGTTAGGGCAGATATGTGACGGATTATTTTATAATATTATATTTTATAATAATTATATTTATTTATATTTATTATATAATATTATATACTGTATTTTATATATTATATAAAAGAGGGAAATAAAATATGCTGTGCATATTTTTTATTTTACTGTACTGAGTCCCGGGAAGCCAGATGACCTTGCCTAAGGAGCAAGCCATTTTGACTTGTAATGTTATTTTATAAAAGCTTATTTGGTGTGCACTGTATTACTGCTGTTAACAAGGTACAGTAGTAGTACTTTACTGTATACTGAATATTGTGTACATATGGAGTTCTGGTTAATTTACTACCTGTATTTGAAGCTTTCTGTAAAAAGATACCTCTCTATTTTAAAAACTGAAATCTTTTGAAATGTTTCCATTGGCAGAGCCCTGTGGAATGACTAAACTTTATTCTCTAATCCAAGATCAAAAGCACAAGGAGAACACACTGATGTTCTTAGCTTTGTTTTTATAACCTTTCTGTAGCCTTTCATGTTTCACGTGGCTGATTTCTGTTGCTTTTTCATGCTTACCTCTCATCCTGGACATGCATACCCAATGGTGTTAGCAACTTGGGTTATCGCTTTTGTCTCACTGAAAATCTAGAGCAGAGTAGCGGGGAGGTGGTTCAGGCAAAGGGACTGGGGAAATGAAAAACACACGCATTTTACTGTGAGAATTAATACAAAGTTAAATGGGATTTGTGGGGAAAAAAGGAAGATGCATTTTCCATAGAGTATGTTATTACTGTTTCTATACAAAAATTGTATGTACTGTCTACAGCTTTTATTGCATCTTTAAATAGTCCCAAAGGAAAATAAGTTATAAGATTTGATAATATTGCTGTTTTTCGAGATGCTTAAACTAGTATAAAACAATACATAGCCCAGCAAGGGCCATGTGTCTACAATATTATTAGGCAAAACAATATTAGGTTTTACAGTATATTACACAAATCATGTGTTTTTTGGAGTGTTTATGACTTAGAATATATGGCTGAAAAAAAGATTCAGTTGTTATTAGAAATTTGGAAATAGTCACTTTCTAAAGGGAAAATAAACACGTGCATTTTAGTTTACTGCACAAAATAAACAACTACATGTTGGAAGTGTTATTTATTTAAGTTTAAAGTGAATGTACTAGTAGTATGAAAATGTTTTGTTTGATTTATGCATGTCATTTTAATAATACAGTACTCTTCCAAGGGGAGTTTACAGCCAACCAATAAAAAACAGGCTGAGGCAAAGACACCAGGAAGTGAGCGTTTTGGAGTGCGTCTAACTTCTTGCTTGTTGAGTTTCTGGTTCCTGCACCTCCTTACCCCCTAAAAGGGATGCCAGAAGTGAGGTTGAAGTATCTGTCAAAATAAAGAATGATGTGGCTTCATGGCTATTTTGGCATTGACCTTCAAATACCTCAGATAATGACCGGCCCTAAATAATCAGCAAGAAACAATGAGTAGTTGAGTTGAGCTTATAAAATTAAAAGTACTCAAACTGGCCATAAAAAGTATGTAACATACAGTACTATACATATGTGCTATGACTGTACAAACTTGACACATACCTCCAGATTCTGATAATCATAACAACTCACTCACTGGAGTATTGTGATAATTGTTCAGTTATTACCCAAACAGTCTTCTGGGAGTTCCACATCTGATAAGTGTAAATTAACCATGTGCAAATGTGTCAGGTGCTGTTGCAGGTCACTCGAGAATAAGTGTAAGAGCGCTTATTCTGGAATCGTAAAAATACTGAGAATCCAACGGCACCATGAGAATAAATCTTACATACTGTACAGCTCCTCATAAATCTTGAACATACATACTCTACACTACTTGGTTACGCAAACTGTACTTGAATAAATCACGGTTTGTAATGGCCTGTAACATTAAATGAAGGAGAGATTATGACATTATATTTTAGGAGAGCAGACATGCAGCGACAGAACAGCTGTAGTATATAGGGGGAAATCTCGCCACCACCACAGAAGCTGAGGAAGACTGCAGGTTACTATGTTCTTCTAGGCAAGGAGCTAAGGATATTTTGAGGAATATAAAGTGGGAGAAGAATACAGAGGCTTCAGTCATTTGCTTACATTTAAACTTTTAGATTCCATCAGCTCTTCAAAGACATGCTACAGTTAGCAACAGACTGGCAATGCTCCTAAATCACCTCTGCAGATAGTCTGAAAGATTTATTTTTTTAACTGCAATGCTATACTTGGGAAGCACTTGCTGTCAAAACCTGACATGTTGCAAGTCAGGCAGCTCGAAGGATCAATATCACAATCACGTAAAGAACATATGCTAATTAAGAGTGTGTTCTTACAAAGACAACAATGGAAATGTTTCTAATCTGGCTAGAATATTCTTTAAAATAAATCTGAGATTGGTCTTTAAAAGTGTATGGTTAACTTAAAGATGGCACTTGATTGTTCATAATGGGCCCTTTTTTGTACGTGACTAAATTGACTAAAGTTAAGTTTGTTTTAGGCAGGTGCAGTCAGGGCTGGTATATTTTCAGAAATGACTAAGGGCCTCATGTACTCAAGAGCGGTAACCAGTTTACCACGCAGTAAGCCTGGTACTGTGTGCTTTGTACACCTGCTATATTCACTAACCAGCTGCAAATTTCTTTGTATGCGAAATGAATCACGTAGAAAAAGACACTGCGTGCGAGTCATTTACATACACTTAATAATGGTAATCCATGGAAATGTATTCAAATTATCTCCCCTTATACGGCGAGGGAGGGACCTGATATAAAAACCAGATTTACTTAAAGGTGCACAAGTGTCTCAGCACATGTTAAGTTTACCGCTTATTGAAACCAGGCGGTGTCTGACTAAATCACAACATAAATAGAGCAGACCACAAGTAGTGCTGTGTGGCAAACATGATAAACGGGTATATGTGCTTTCAGGTATTGTATTTAATTTTTTCCAGGATAAACGATTGCCCGTGTTCCACAGAATACAGGAAATAAAATGTCAAATATAGGCTACATAGGATGTACTTCGTTGGTTTTGTGGATTAAGGGCAATATTTTCACATACAGTGTTGTAATACTGTACATAATGATATGATTCTGAAAATGCAACTTACCAAAAGGTGACTGGATGTGAACTGTATTACATCATCATTTCCTTTATTCCGATTCCAAATGTGTTGCTTTCTTAATGCAAGAGGTAATGCATTGTAGGAATAGACAATCAGTACGTTTACATGACAAAGCGTTTTCCGAAAACTAATGTAAATGTAACTAATGTAAAAACTAATGTTTTCGGAAAACTGAATCAGAAAACTGATTTTCTTAAAATGTCACTTTTCTGTGTTTACATGATTAACGACAGATAATCTAATTAGAATTCAACTGTACACAATGATTGAAGTTTTCGGAAAACGCAGGATATTTTCTCATGAAAAGTACTGTTGTAGCCCAAGTACAATTTGAACAGACTGGACATTTCTGCGACAGAACGGAGACCAATCCAATAACTCAAGTGCTTTATCGAAGTATCAGGTCTTAAATTCTAAGATTACTATACTATACCTCTATTCAGATTCACCACAATGTGCAATCAGCCTTTCCAACAGCTCATCCTGTTCTATATTACCAATTTCTTTTGCAGACATTATTTTAAATTATTACGTCATTTTAAAGGTGGAAAACAACTGCTGCTTCAGTATGGGCTATTAACAAATCCATACAAACTTCAACAAACGCGTTACTGTATCCCTAACTAGACAAATGGATGCATGCAGACTGACTACAGATTATTATTATTTTCTCTGTTTTCTAAAACCACATGCAGGAGAAAATTGTCAAAGTGTGCACATGCGCAGCATGCTATTTCAATAAGTTTTCCGAAAAGTGTGTTTACATGACATACATTTTGTTAGTTTTCGGAATTTAATCGTAAATTTCTAGGTGCTGTTTTCCGAAAACTGACTTTCGGAATATTCCGATACATTTTCTGAAGACTTTGTTTACATGACTTTTGATATCGGAATTCTTCTCATGTAAACGCACTGAGTGCTGTATAAAATCCCATGATGTACTGTATTTTTTCATTATGACGCTGTATTGTCGAAACGACCAAGAGACAGTTGTGCTCTTTTGACACATGAATTACAATGAATTATTTCAACCCTGAAAACATTAGCATTTTTCTCATTGAAAAGACAACAGTGAGCACTGCACAAACTGTGACTAGCCTGTGCAGCACGTCGAAATCGCCGGATAAGCAGCTGGAAGGTTAAAGTTTCTTAAAAGAAAACACACCTCACACTTGCAATCCCTTTAAAAGAAACACATTTATATTTAGCCAACATTTCGGTACCAGAGTACCTTCAAAATAAACCAGAGGCGGATAAAGGTGAACAAACAAATATTTGTTTGCAGTTAATTATTTAGTTTCTCTGCTTTGACCGTTTCAAAGCAAGAAATTCCCGGTGTTACGCAGAATTCTGTATCCTTGCATGACTCCATGCCTGTGCAGATGCAGTTTTTCAAAGCTGGACGTGGATGCACAATATTCCTGTGCCTGAGTCCCACTGTGTTCTCAAGCACTGCCATTGAGTTCTGCTGCAGTTTGGCACACATATTGAAAACAAGACCACACTAATTCTGTAGCAAAATAAAACAGCACATTTAACACCACTGATTTTCTACAGCAGGCTCAGCCTCCTGCATTGCTCAATACAGATACAAAGGCTAACCGTTTAATTTGGTGAACGATTTATTTGACATTTTAACGTCAGTACAGGGATTCTTGCTCATGCAGACGTGCAAATCGGGGTACAGATTCAGTGGGGATAAAGAAACTGGTAACAACAACGCATCCCACATTCTACATAATCCTCTGGAGATAATGAAGATGTAGCTGGTGGCCTCCTTGGTCGCTGTCATTCTGAGAAAGTGAGAGCCAATATACTAAAAATAAGGATGGTGTAATGCATGCCGCATTTCGCGTGTTTGACTGACTGGCAAATTAATCACTTGTGCATATTATATATTAGATAATTTTAGAGCGATCACGTCTTCCTTTTTGCGCACAGTATCGGTTGCTCTTTCCATGCAGTACTTAATTTACCCCAATGTTTAGTGAGGAAACAAGTGTTTAATATATGGGTTTAAGCAAGCTTGTCTAGATGACTAATTCTCTCCTACAGGTAACATGGAATTGGTAACCTTGGTTGCTTTTCTGCAAGGAGGCATCCACCTAATAAATGTCATCGGCAAGCACATAAAGGCTCTGTGTGCTATTCTATCATGTCGCTTCTTTATGTCAACCTCAGTCAAGAGCGGGGAAGCCGAAAACAGATTAGTTACTGATTGTAAGAGTGGAGGACGGGCATCCTTCAGCCCATGATTACATGAGGTTTACAAATGACAAACACCAAGTGGTTCGCAAGTACATGTCCCGATCTTGATCTATGCAGACGTCAAATTAAGGGGATACAGAATTCAGTGGGGATAAAGAAATCTGCGTAACACCAAACCGCCTCCCCTCATCCTACGGAGACCCACTGAAGATGTAGCTGGTGCCTCCTTGGTCGCTGTCATTCTGAGAAAGTGAGAGCCAATATACTAAAATAAAGGATGTGTAATGCATGCAGCATTTCGCGTGCTTTGATGACTGGCAAATTAATCATTTGTGCATATTATTATATTAGATAATAGAGCGATCACGTCTTCCTTTTTGCGCACAGTATCGGTTGCTCTTACCATGCAGTACTTAATTTACCAATGTTTAGTGAGGCCACATGTGTTTAATTATGGGTTTAAGCAAGCTTGTCTAGATGACTAAATTCTCTCCTACAGGTAACACTGGATTGGTAAACTTGCACGAAGTGTCTTTCATCTGCTGCAGCAAGTTTCCTTGGCCGACCACTGCGTCTACAATCCTCAACGTTGCCTGTTTCTTTGTGCTTCTTCAAAAGAGCTTGGACAGCACATGTGGAAACCCCTGTCTGCCTTGACATTTCTGCATGGGAGAGACCTTGCTGATGCAGTATAACTACCTTGTGTCTTGTTGCTGTGCTCAGTCTTGCCATGGCGTATGACTTTTGACAGTAAACTGTCTTCAGCAACCTCACCTTGTTAGCTGCTGAGTTTGGCTGTTCTTCACCCAGTTTTATTCCTCATACACAGCTGTTTCTGTTTCAGTTAATGATTGTGTTTCAACCTACATATTGAATTGGTGATCATTAGCACCTGTTTGGTATAATTGTTTAATCATACACCTGACTATATGCCTACAAAATCCCTGACTTTGTGCAAGTGTACCTAGAAGAATTGATGCTGTTTTGAAGGCAAAGGGTGGTCACACCAAATATGGATTTGATGTAGATTTTTCTTCTGTTCACTCACTTTGCATTTAGTTAATTGATAAATATAATCTATTAACATGTCTTTTTGAAAGCATTCTTATTTTACAGCATTTTTTCACACCTGCCTAAAACTTTTGCACAGTATGTGTATATATATATATATATATATATATATATATATATATATATATACACACACACACACACACACACACACACACACACACACACACACACACATATACTATATATTATATTATATAATATATATATATGTGTAACATATATTATATATGCCATTGTATATAATACATATGACAGACTGATAACATAAATGTTTATAAATGTTGGCATAATGTTCAGTTAATAATTAAATGTCGTATCAGGTAATACTTGTGTTTTTTTTCATTTTGGCATAAAATATCCTCCATATCTTGAAAGCCCTCCCATAGAATCTTAGGGCAGTCGTTATCTTCATGCGCATTGCGTTCTCCAAATCCTCTGCTGATATCCAATATTGTGTATTCAGTCAAAAACGACAAATAATCTGATCTGTTAGGTCCAAAAAATGAATAGGGAGTCTGTATAATCTAGCAAAAGGATACCTCCCCCTCCTCATTATCCTCCTTTCCTCTGCCTGGACGTCAACCACTTCGGGAAAAAAAAAAACTACCATTCTTGCTTTCAAAGGGGTTGTTAAATAGCGACTAAAGTTACACCAAGTAGAAGCAGGTATAACTTGGAAAGCCCTAACAGCCTAGTAATAGACATGTAAATGCTTCAGAAATCATACATAAGGGTGTGTCAGCTCATTTAACTAGCTGTGAATAAAATAGACAGGCGACTAAATGCCTGGAAGCACCTAAAATTACACGTTCGAAAATCGCACACACACAAGTCACCCATCTAAAAACTAAAACAAGCTTATACCCCTTAGTCACATAAGAAAATAGGGCCACATGTGTCTACAAGACAATATTCAGATACCAATTAATAATGCTGATTAAGAGCAGCACATTCACTGACATTTCATTTGATTTTAATCTTGCTCTGTGCATTTATTTGTTGGTACTTTTTTATAATTAAGCTAAGGAATAAAACATTTACTGATGCAGCTGCACTAGCAGCTTTACTAACATAAAAAATAAATAAAAAAAATTGTGACCCATCAGGCTTATTCATTAGAACAAACTATAGGCTCAGATATCATGGCTTTTAGCTCCATTATGTCATGAGCACATTTTTTGTTTGAAAGTAAAAGCATCTTGTGTTACTGCATGAAATCCAATATGTGAAGTGTCAGGTCTGTGTATTGCCCCCACGATGCAAGCGAGGTGGGAAGCAAAGCATTCACACATCAGTTGATGATTCTTTTGTCTTTTTATCATAAAAGAAGGACAGAGAGAGAAAACCAGCTCTTCCATGCACGATGGCCTTGTCCTGTATCTGCAAGTTGTGAATGCCAATGGATTTTTTAAAAAATTATTATTAAGATCAATTATTAACCCCCTACTGTTCTGCACACTGAAAAAAATATATTAATATATTATATATATATATATATATATATATATATATATATATATATATATATATATATATATATATATATATATATATTACAAGGTTTATTTACTATAAAGGACATTTATAGTTTTACATTGTTAATATGTGATTAATTGTAGGTTGATTTGCAGCATTCATTGTAGCAAATGTTTCTGCTAAGCATTATGTAGCCCACTAAATGGCCTTTTTTAGTGTGTTTTGTGGCCCTCTAATAGTACTACCTCAAAGTTGCCCATCCCAGAATGTTATGTGCTGTTACTGCACTTCTGCTCTGTTGGAAGATTTTTGTATTTTTTTTTTTTTTTTTTATTGAGAATATGTATATTTCCTGCAACAGGACTGTTTGCTTTCTTTTGGGGGTAATGTATTTGATGTATTTAGAGACAGTGATTGGTAGCCCAACTACAAATGTAAAAATAACCATAAGGAGCCGTGATGATTAAAACAAGTGGTTTAACATTTTCAAATGATCACTATCAGTTTACAGAATGCACTTTTTTTTGCACAAAAGCCAATAAAAATGCAAAGCCAATAAGCAATGCGTTGAAGAGAGCGAACCGATCGTTCTTTTGTTGATGAAAATATGTATTCAGTTTCTCTATCATTGTGCTGGGTTGGACATTGGATGGGATTTTTTTAAAAGTAAAATCGGATAAACAAAGGGTTAGGGTGGGATTAAAATGCGTCTTTGAGCTTAGGGAAATCACATAAAAGAACTATTATGGGAAATGTTCATTAACCCCTTCTCTGCTGAGGCCCTTTTGATTCTCTGTGCTACAAGAATTTTGTGATATTGGGAGTTAGCTGTTTTATACAAAAATTACCGTATGTTCCATTTAAGTTAGCCAGGCAAACTAATTTATATACATATATATGTCTAAAGCGTTCCACAGGGATGCTGGCCCATGTTGAATCCAGTGCTTCCCACAGTTGTGTCAAGTTGGCTGGTAGTGGATCTCTACTCTGAATAGCTCGTTCCATCTCATCCCACAGATGCTCAATTGGATTGAGATCTGGTGACTGTGCTGGGCAATCCTAGCCTTGTGGCATGGGGCATTATCCTGCTGAAAAAATCCATTAGCAGATGGATACACTTCTGTCATGAAGGGATGCACCTGATTGGTAATGATGTTCAGATATCCTGTGGCATTCAAACGTTGCTCCACTTTTATCAAGGGGCCCAATGTCTGCCATGAAAACACACCCCACACCATTACACCACCACCACCAGCCTGCAATTTTGACACGTGGCATGATGGATGCATGTACTCATGTGGTTTTCTACATACCCTAGTCCTCCCATCAGCGTGAAACAGCAGGAACCAGGATTCATCAGACCAGGCAATGTTTTTCCAATCCTCCAGTGTCCATTGTTTTCGTTCCTTAGCCCACTGCAACCACAGTTTCTTGTGTTTTGTTGAAAGAACTGGAACTCTGTTAAGTCGTCGGCTGCCATACCCCATTCGTGTCAAGGTACGACGAGTTGTGCATTCTTTTATGGGTCTTTTGGCACCAATGCTGTACTGGACTGTCAGTTGACTAACTGTAGCCTGTCTGTTACTCTGCACAATTCGTGTCAGCCTCCTTTGGCCTCTTCCATCAATGAGCCAGTTTCGACCACTGGCCTGCCGTTGGTTGGATGTCCTTTGGGTGGTGGACCATCATTGATACACACAGGAAACTGCTGAGCGTGAAATACCCAGCAACGTTGGAGTTCTTGACACACTCAAACCGACGCACCTGGCACCTACTACCATACCCCGTTCAAAGGCACTTAAATCTTTTGTCTTCCCCATTTACCCTCTGAATGGCACACTGTCACAGAGACGGCCGAAGTGGGCGGCGTCAGAACCAGGAAAAGGAATGAAATACACAAAACACAGGACGGATGAAATGAAATGATGATGGCGCTGGCTGGCGCCAGTTTATTGTAAAATAAAAGGGTTTAACAAACAAAAGACAGGACACGGCACTTCTCGCCAAAATAAACAGACAAACAAAACGAATAGACACGGACAAAACACAGAGTGGACGAACGCTACACAAACAATTGAAATCTATATTTACACTTATCTATCTCTTTCTCTCTCTCTCTCCTGTTCTCCACTCCCGAACACCCAACCGCGAGTATGTGACAACGTGCATCTATATATACTGTTGTGCTGGGATTCAATTACCAATTAATTATTCACTTGAATCCCAGCACGTGAATTAAAAAGTGCAATTCCCCGTGCTCACATATTACTACATTTTACTTGCACGTGAAGTGCTGTGCAATCCTCGTGCCTAAATACACATATACATTTTTAAACACTCGTGATACACAGACCCGTTTATATCCCGTGTACCAATGTCTATACACCAACATTTAAACACACCACACGCAACACATAACAGATAATATACACAGGGGCGGGCACTTTGTCACACACACATACACAATCCATGTCTCAATTGTGTCAAGGCTTAAAAATCCCTCTTTAACCTGACTCCCCTTCTTCTACACTGACTGAAGTGGATTTAACAGGTTACATCAATAAGGGATCATAGCTTTCACCTTTATTCACCTAGTCAGTCTATTTCATAGTAATATTTTGAATATGTAAAGTTTGAAGCTATTCACCAAGATTTACACTGCCTAGGATGCTAGTTAACTTAAGGCTGACCCTGCTTACCTGAAACCTTTATGTATGTGTGGCAGGGTGGATGCCCTGCTAGTGTAATATGTGGGTGTGTGTGCGGAATATTGGGTTGGCAGGGAGAGGGCCATGTGGGGAGTTTGGGCATGGCTTCAAGGAGTGCCCATGGGGAGACCACCTCTTCAAGGAGGCCTTTCAGGATGAGGTGGAGTCGGGCCTTTCAGGGTGGAGTCGTGTGAGGAACGGCTCTCTCCCTGATAGTAACAAGCTTTGCCAGTGATGCTACTCAGTCACAGTATGTAATGGGATAAATAGAGAACTGTGGTGCCTATTTGGCTCATTTAGAAAACAACACATTAATTGCCCCTAACATTACCCTGATACAGTATTTAAACAGTACATTGTTTTATTCATGGTTTAGACATTAACTATTATCATTGTCAACCCGGATTTGATAATCAATTATCATTGTTATCCATTGCCAGATCATACTTGATATATGGCGACCATAGTTAAAAACCATGTTAAAAGATCACATATTTCCTAATTTTTCATATTAAATCTTGTATCCACGTGTACAGTGTACCTTTTCTTGAAGTCAGAAATACATGAAGCATGCTCACTTGGTGATTTTTTTTTTGTTTTACTAAGAGTGTCACTTTATGATATTGTAAAGTATTGATCAATTTCACAAATTAAAAACTGTGTTATTTAACCCCTTAAGGTACACACAGAATTGAAAGGTTGTTCAAATGGTTTCTTCTTAAAATATATTTGAGTGACTCACAAGGAAACTAACAATTTGGATGACCAGTTCCAACCTGTCAGTACATCTTAGACCCTGTTTCGTGCACCTCATTGCAAAATAAAACAGCATCATTTTTATTTGTGGGACACATCTGTCTTTGTACCTTAAAGGGTTATGAACACCCATGTCACAGAGTTTTGTTTTTTCTGTATATAGATAATCATATTTTTATTTCATTTTTTTCCATACTTTAAAAGCATATTAGTTTCTTCAATATACAGAAAGTTGTATCCCTAATAAAATGTATACAGGTTCCTCTTCTGTGAAACAGGAACAGTATCATCCATCACTAGACACATTTTTTTATATTAAAGTGGCTTTGAAGTATCTATGCTTTTGATCACCTCTGTTTTATAGAAACCCAAGTAAAAACTTATATGCTTCTCAAAACACTTCTTATATCTACCTTTCTAACATTAGTCTGGTAATGTTTTGATCTCTACTTCAAAACATTTTTCTTCTTTACATCAATAAATGCCTTGATCTTAGTCAGGTCTTCTCAAACTCAGTCCTGGGGACCCTCTGTGTCTTCTGGTTTTCATTCCAACTGAGCTCTCAATTACTTAACTAGACCCTTAATTGAACTGATAATTTGCTTAATTAGACCTTTTTTACTTGTTTTCCGCTCTTCAACAGTTGCAGTTCAAGTTATTTATAAAATGTTATAACTAAATATGCAAGTGTTCAAGAGCTAAAAACAAGTAAAAAGTTCTGTTTAAGTAAATTATCAGTTCAACTGAGCGTCTAGTTAAGTAATTGAGAGCTCGTTTAGAATGAAAATCAGCAGCCACAGGGGGTCCCCAGGACCGAGTTTGAGAAACGCTGATCTAAGCCTTTCAGAAAACAACAACTATACAACTCGTGATGGCTTCAGATTCAATTTACAATCTATTTTTAATGATAAGATATACAATGATATTGTACTTTTAAATTGAACATTCAACGTGCCATATGTGACATTTACTTCCCAGTTCAGCAGCGACCCTCCTGCATTATTTATATTAACTTACATTTAATTTACTTTGTGCCAGCAGTTTACTAAAACTGCAATTTAGGTTCCTTGTTTTCAGGTCTTTTCAGCCCTGAATTACTGCCTCTTAATTATTACTGAGCCTGGACTCTTACCACAGATCTCTTTCCCCTCCACGTACTGTACTGCATCGACAAACCTTGGCGACCTGAATGTGTGACATATACACATCACCATACTGCTAAACTGACTTGAACTATTCTCTTGAGGCTTGACTTCCTTCCCAGGTAGGTCAGTGGATCGAAATACCAAGAGGTTAAACCGAACAATTGAACAGAAAAACGTGACTGTAGTATGAGGTACTATACAGTATTTACATACACTAAGACAAACCAGAACTTGTGAACAGTGCTTTACTTGAAAAGGCACATAGTCCAAGTGGAACTAGGGTGTAATATAGCTTGATTATTTTTCATCTACCACTCTCATTTATGTGTCATGCTGACCATACAGTGCATTTTCTGGCTGTCTAATAAGCACAATGGTATCAGGTCACCATGGTAACATTATTCCAGCAGCCACAAAGCAGAGGTCATCAGAAGGAAAATAACTATTGACTTCTCTTACATAGATATGAGTTCAAACAAATAAAACAAATACATAACTCTGAAGGGTCATTCCTGAGCACTGTGAATTTGTTATCAGTTACTAGTTAGGAAAGAACAAGCAATCTGATGTTGTCATGTGGCATACTGATAAGGAAGGTACTGTTTAGATAAATGGAGCAATGAAAAGTATGTAACTAGCTGTAATCAAAATGAAACAGAATATGCAAAAATGTACACTGTATAGATAATTACACTAGAGGGTATACCAAAAGCACTGGGTGCTTCAATCACAGATACATTTTCTCACTGCATTCGAAAAAGGTTGTACTTTTTAAAAAGGAAATAGGGTAAATGAGGGTCGGGAGGGTGGGATTGAAATGTTTACTGATATAATTAGATATACTTTTTAACTTTTTTCTATACTCCAAGTATGAAGTGAATATTAAGTGAATTTTGTTGCTCATTAATGAACATTTCCTCTAGAGGAATTATGACATTTTGACGTTACTACTATGCTATGCTTTTTTCGAAGGGCTAAGGATGCAAATATAGCCTTCATCCATATATATATGATATAGTAAGGTAGCAGGGAGAGGGACAGATTCCTCCCTGCCTAAAACAGGTGGCTACACACGTATTGTTTTAATTTAATTGTTAATTGTTTAATGATCACCCATACCTGGTAACAATTGCAAATTAATGCCAGGTGCGGGGGTTTAAAAGGAGAGCAGGCAGTCTGCTCAGGACTGCCGTGGAGAGAGAAGGAGGAAGGTGGGTGCCCTGCTTTTGAGCAGTCACCAGAGTGTGTACACATGTGTTTGTTAAAACTATGTTTGGTTTTTGTGGCAGGCAAACAGCTTAGCTGTCCCAGGTTAGACAGGGTTGTTCCTGCAAGTTGTGAAGTGGAGTTAGGTTTTTGTTTCCGTTTGTTTATTTTCATTTTGTGATTATCAAAAATTGCGCATCAACGCTAGAAAAATCCATCTCTGTGTCCTGGATCTGTGTTTTAAAGGGGCAATGAACCGTGGTGAGGTGCAATCGTATTACATTTGGTGGCAGCATGTGTGTGGGCACCCCTAAAATAAAATAAATTAATATATATATATATATATATATATATATATTCATATATATATATATATATATAATATATGAAATATTCTCAGTAACAGTGTTTTGCTTGCATGTTTATGTCATTATAAATAATATTATACCTATATATTTCACTAGACTGGCTTCTTGTTCCTGTTATGATGTAAAAGTGTAGTGTATTAATTGTATTGCAACATATCTACAGGCTGCCAGAAATTGATTTCAAACACCCAGAATAAATAAAACCTGAACCTTTTTAAAACGAATCGATGTCGCCCATTCCAGCCACATTCTCACATGGTTGCAAAGGAGGAAATACCCTATCCCTGCCAAGCCACCAAACAAGATACAATAACATCTGTCAACTGACGGACCATTGGCATGTGTCATTTAGAGTACACATGCTGGTACCAACTGAAGGGTATCTATGTGAACTGATCAATACACCTTTAATTATGGGTCAACAGTAAATTCAGTTCTAGCAGGAGACAATTAATTTAGTTGCAGATAAAATTCATAGACAATGCATTTGGGAATTCAGTTTAACTTTTTACATGCAGTCACTACGAAAAACAAACTGTCCAGTTTAACCATGCTCAATAACAAGAAAGCAAGGGATTAATATAATTACTATATCATTAAAAAGCTGAAATAATTATATTTGTGAGTGTTTTTGTTTTGTTTTTTTTAGCTACAGTTGTTTTTTTAACCTGTTAAAGTGGATATGACAGGTTCTACTGTACTGAATGTACATATTTTCAATGTACAGGGTCTTCACCCTGCCGTGAGCATCTAACTGAATAAACAATGAAAAACATAACTATATTGGATGACCAATGGCTTGGAATCCGGCATAAGGATTTATTTGTTTTGCCAGGAAAGACCTTTACAACTCTCTGAGGCATTATGCAGCTTTTTCTCAAACTAAAATAAATTTGCTATCTCATCCAAACCTGTTATATGTAAGCAAAGTAAAATGGTGTAATCCTATAACCACAGCTGTCACGCAAACGTTTAACTGAACCTTGGAAACATAAGGGCAAAGTTCAAGTTTAGTAAGTGCTATATGTTATATTAACAATACACAAGTTAATCAGTTATGCTATCATGAGCTCAAGCGGAACAAATCAGCAGGAAAATCGGGTTTTTGCCACAGTGTTCAATATCCTTGTTCAGGGTTATTTTCTTAATCATTATCAGCAGCCTGGTTTACCAATAATGATGAACCAGGCCACTGGTAGATATTGCCAAAGTATACCATACAGAATATTTTCAACCCCCAACATTACTGGTTGGACTGTGAGGGCACCCGTGAACTTCTCAAGCCACCAGTTATCCTAGTTAACCTGTGAACCATTGACTGCCCTTAGGAGAGCACCGCCTCCAAGTTCTTCTCCACACTGTTGTGAGCCATCCTCCTTTCAGAAGTTTTTTTTTTTCTTTTCATAATTCTCTATAGTGACCCATTTGTTTAGACCCTTTGAAAAATGAGACAGTCTAATATGTTGACTGGTAACGCAAAGTCGTTGATGTCTCTATGATGCCTCCTTTAAAGTATTAACTTGAACTGAATTTTTTTTTTTCTGGGTATTTCACATTGACCACATTTGAAATGAGGACTTACAGATAGCTGCATTCCTTTCTAAAGCCTTGTTTTACCTTACAACACCCACACCAAAAGAACATAAAAACAGAAAATGTTATAAGAGGAGGACACTCTGTCTATCTAAGATTGCCCGGTTCCTGGTAGCTGAACTTTGTCAGCTGGAATTGAAAGCATCCAACACCCCGTTCACACTTGCAGTTTAGGCCCTGGGCCGGGCGAAATTTAGACCAGCTTTTTGATGCGGCCTAAAGTACCAATGCTGCCTCAGGACCGGCCTATCGACATGTGTGAACCCAACGCAGGCCCTGGGCCGGCCTTAACGAGTCAGTGCGGGGACGTACCTCAAACCACTCCCCTACTAGGTCGAGCGTAGTAGATCAAAACAATATCAGTTTTAAGGGATAGCAGTTGGGACGATGCAGAAATTCACCCTTAGTGGTACATTTATTCAGCGCTTATCAGACACCTCAGGTCCAATTTATTTTCACACACGCTGTTTTAAATATTTTTTTCCCCTAGAGTAAAGCAGGTTTAAAAGGTATTGAATCACAAAAGTTCAGTCCTGCATCCCCCACCAAGCCCCACCCCTTGTTCGCTGTATATTTCACGTATGTCTTTATAGATACTCTCCTGATCACTCGTTTTAGCACCAAACTCCTCAATAATGCGATCCAAGTCATTATTTTATTACTATAACATCTCAAAAAGCTCTGCAAATGTCTTTGATATTTTTTGAGCGCTGGATGCTGAAGCAGCTATATCCTTTGTCAGTGTTATCTCTGGTGAAAACCTGCAAATTTGACCGAGAACTCTTGGAATTACTGAGCAGCAGGCCAGAAATAAACCCACCGCGGATCTTGGATTTTATGGAACCCAAAGATAATCCTGGATTATGACTGTCTCACATTTAATAAAATCGCAGGTTGAAATGCGCTAATATTTTGTCGGCACTTAAGACCGAAAAGCTCAAGCTTCAGTATATGACACGTGGAATTAATCGGGTTCATTCTATTGTGTTACATTTTACAGGGAGCAGTATCTTTCCTTTTGTTCTGGAAGTTCAAGGATGTTTTCTCTCATTCATTCTTCTTACTAACGTTGCAAGTCTGCAAGACTACAACAATAACTACAAATAATAAGGGCAGGCGAGTACAATTATTTGCAGGAATACAGGGATCTTGACCCATACTTGACTACTGTTTTGTATTTTATATTTTTTGTAATGCGTTTTACTGTTACATCATGTGCTTCATGCATTGGACAACTTCCAATACAAGAACATAAACGCAAATATTATGTAATAAACATGGTGTGCTGATTTAACTAATCACACACACTTCATGTTTTTTGGTACAGCACATTAACTTAAAACAATCCTTCAAATGCAGCCACACATTCCTTTTAACAACAAGGGCTTGATACTTGATACTAACTGGAAGTAATTTGTACTCAGCTTTCTACAGTGGTATCCTTGAATAGGACAGATAAAGCTTCATTGAGAGGCAAGACTAATTCTAAGAAGCTACTGTGACAGCCCTTAGAAAGCAAAAACATTCCTACAGAAGAAGAATAAACTTATGAACAGAAATTAGGAATCAATTGCTCATTCTAAGGCCTTGTTTTGCTCTGTCAGTCATATCCTATCTGCCAATAACTGCTTTGTATACAGCATAACCAGTTAACCATTCTGGGCCATATTTTCAAAGCTCTAGCCTTCAATTAACTCCTATTTGTTGATAGATGAAAATTCAACAGTAATGTACAAAACTGAGAAATAAACAACATGAGAGTACTTAAGAGACCTCCAATTACAGTACTTATGTGTTTCATACTAGTTTTGGAATGTTAATAGGTGTTTTTCTCTTTTTAAAAAAATAGACTGGCACAAACTCTTTGAAAATATGGCCCACTGAAATTTAAAATTGTAAATGAATTATTTGCCAAGCTGCTACGTTTAATAAAGTTATTAGTGGGCTGGTAATTGTGCAGGTTACGGATCTTCACGTGTTTATTGGGGATATGCAAATATTTCAAATAGAATTGTATAGCTAAACTACTCTATTGTGGTACTTGTGCAGTAGGTCACCATGGAGGCGGCTGGACTACAACACCTGAAGGAATAAGGTACTGTACAATCTAGAACATTGTATATGAAAAACATGTTTAAAATACCAAAAGTATAAAATAAAAGCAAGAGCGTCAACAGAAAAAAGTACTGCTTTAATAAGCAATTATTGGGAACTACTGTATATACATTTGTTAGCCTGTTTCACTGGTCTACACAGGTTGGTATTTGTTAAATTTCAGATACCTGTTTTTTTTTTTTTTGTATGGTTTTGTTTAATTACAGAACTGGGATAATAAAACATATCTCTAAAAAATGAGAGCGCTCTTCTTGAGATGCATAAAACTAAACATTCCAAATCCACCTGCTCAACGTGTTCCATTGGCACTGCACCCTTAAAAAACACTAAAAAAACTGGAGAGAAATTATTTTCAAAAATTCATAAATGTACTCATAATACAAACACGTAGCCGTTTTCCAAAAGGCTAGTCACGTGTTTCAGTGTGACTGATTGAAAGACTATTTGGCTTCACTTACTTGAAGCACAAATTAAATTTACACAGCTTGGTTCTAAATGGCAAGGTCCAAATCCTCATCTGTCAAAGCTGCATCATCATGTCACTGATACCACCGTGTAACAATTTTTTTTTTGTTCCTGGGTAGTAAGTGTTATTTCCTAATTGCTTATGCCCCAAAAGTATAGAAAATGGCTACTATTCCCCACAAAGTTTGCTTTTGTGACCAGGACAGTGATATTTCAAAATATCACTATCCAATGGGAAAATGGGCAAATGTGTGTCTTTTCGTTCACATAAAGTCAGAAAAAAACAACATATGAATCCAAATTAACATGTATTTATACTAAAGTAATACAAAAATGACTACAAAAGATTTAGAAGTGAGTAGTTTTTCGAGATTTACGATTATACTGTATTTACAGTATAATCGTGAAATTTAATCTGCATTAGATCCCTTTAAAGAGCAAAGGGCTAAAGGTTGGGGATCAGACACAAGCACTTTCACTTACAAAACACTTCACTAGAATTTTCTCCAAGCCATAATCAGTCAAATATTTATTGGGGTTGACATGAACAGTTCAAGAGTAAGAAGCGTTACTAACCTAGGGCTAAATCAATTTTCACTGTCTGTCTGCTGCACATAGCCTTTAAAAAATCCATCCTACAGTACCAATGGCCCAGACGGACTGGAGCACACCAGTTCATTCTTAACAATTCTTAACAAGGAGAATAAACTCAGATATCTTAATACCTCATATAACATGAACTGCTTTCTGTTTTTGTCTCTCTTTTAAAGATATGGGAGGAGCAATGTTGTTGAAGGCCACAAGCATTTACAGAATTTTAATTATCACCTCTTCTTATCCAATGTCCATTATCATGAATATTCTTTAACTTTACATACTGTTGTGTTTTGTCATTCATGAATGAAGTGATCAACACTTCAGATGCCAAATATACAGTTCTGTCAGATATCTGAGTTACTTAGTTTAAACATTGAGGGGTAGATGTAAGGATATTCGCAGTGATTTGCGGGTGCAAAGCCTCCATTGTGTTTAGCAGCCGTAAAGGCCGCTAAAATTGCTGTGAATGTAAAGAATGGTGTTCACCTGGCATTCTGCACCCGATATCAAATTTGCACTTTGCCATCATTAATCCATTAAAATTATATTGAAATGCATTCAACTGAAGAAAGGAGCATGGAATTGGGTGGGAGCTGAACACTAAGCGGGCGCAAACATTATAATATGACGTAAGGAAGTTTGCCTTGCACTTAGGCAATTGCTGACCCTTCAAAAACTTTACACCTCTTTTTACAAGGTGCAAACCATTGTAGACGTGAGTAATTAAGGGATGTATGAAAGCACACACCTGCTGTGGTACATTTCCTGATGCAGAGACACTTGGCTCTTGTTGAGGAGAGGCAGGAACACATTCGGAGAAGGACAAGACGAAGGAGACCCTGCATATTTAATCCCGGAGTCACTTTGTTTGGGATGCCGGGGGATGCGGTGCTAAAGCATTATCGTCTCACTCCGCAGGTCACCCTAGACCTAATAGCTAAATTGAGGGATGAGCTAGACCCAGCGTCAATCTAGGGACAGCTATCCCTGCACATGTGAAAGTGCATTTCCTAATTATACTAGCATAACTGATGTTGGCTGAGGCTTTTCCGAACAACTTTGTTTCATGCTGAGTGACCTCAGCCATAAGGACTCTCAGCTCCTTCTGGAGTGGCTTAAAAGCAAAAAGGTCAATGTCTTGGAGTGGCTCAGTCAAAGCCCGGACCTCAATTCAATTGAGAATATGTGGAAAATGTTGAAAATTGCTGTTCACCAAAGGTCCCCATCCAACTTGATGGAGCTTGAGCAATTTTGCAAAGAAGAATGGGCAAAAATTGCAGTGTCCAGATGTACAAAGCTGGTAGAGACTTATCCAAATAGACTCATGGCTGTAATTGCTGCCAAAGGTGCCTCTACCAAATATTTACTCAAGAGGGGTGAATACTTATGCAATCAATTATTTTCTGTTTTATATTTGTAATTAATTTAGAATAATTTGTAGATTTCATTTTTCACTTTGACGTTATGGACTTTTTTTGTGTTGATCAGTGGCAAAAACTCCTAATTAAATCCATTCTGGTTCCATGTCGTTGCACAACAAAATGTGGAAAAGTCCAAGGGGGGGTGAATACTTTTGAGAGCCACTGTATTTGCACTGCGCCTATACTTACATCTACTCCTAAAAATCCTAAGTGTTAAGAAGCTAAGCAAGGCAGCAGAGCTTCAGTAGGATCAGACACTTTACACAACATCAGTTTTTACTTTCAGTGAGTTAACACCAAAGCTTAACCGCTGGAAGTGTTAGGGTCATGCAGTAGTGCTAAGATATTAACCTCATTGCCCAATGCTAAAAATACTGATGTAGTTATTCACAAAGATCTACACGCACACTCCTTCCCTTGCAAGGCCATGTGCAATCAGCATGCTATGTGAAACCTTCCTTTCAGAAAAATGGTTTTTCACTTGGTTAAGTCTAATGAGACGAAATTGCATCTGCATGCCCCTTTTTAATAAAAGATGCCCAGCAATTGTTACCAAAGTTCAATTTCAGGTTAAACATGAATATCAAGGTCACTGGTTCAAATTAAGTTTAAGAACCAACCCTTCCTTCTCACTGTAGATTTTAATGTGCACAAAATACAACAAATAAAAATAACAGTAACCTTATTTTTTCGCTTACATTTTACAGTTTTTAAGCTGATTCAATTCTATTTTATCACACTGAGGCCTTGGGCTTTGCTGTTCTTTGCTGACTTATCCTTTGATTTTACCTCTGCAAAAAACAGCTAGTTTAGAACACACACACTGCAGGTTGAATTCCTGAGGGCAAACGGTACATTTTAAAAGTACAATAAACATGTATCATTTCAACATGGGTGTTTTTACCGTTCCTAAATAAAAGAATAGAAGAATTGTTCACAGAAGAAAAGGAAAAAAAAAAACGTAAACCCCAGTAAATTAATTGTACGTATTTTTGGGAAAGCACAAAAATTCTAAATTACAATGCAAATGTACCTCAGTAAACATATTAATAGGGTATCCTTCAGATTTACACAAGGAATATGGTCAATACAGGCAAAATGCAAAAATGTCATAAACCAGAAAGAGCTAAGGTATTTTGATAATTGAAGAATGTAATATTTTGTTAGTGTGGATTTCTGCCTACAGTATAGTGTGTGGCTGAATATCCCTGCAATTTTGTCATAACATACTTATTCATGACACATTCCATAATGAGTATCTCTTAAGCCGATTCCCTTTCAATGTAGTCTTTTTTTTTTTTTTTCAACAGAAAATTTTTTAATAAAAATATATGCTCACCAAAGAATGCAGGTTTACACAAAAAAAGCATCGGTTTTGCTTCCATAGAGACAATATGTTTATGTTTGCTTTCTCTTGATTCTTACAGTATAATAATTGAATGTCATTGTGATTTCAACTCAACACCTTGGAGTAAGAGACCTTGGAGTTAACAGACACATTCATTAACAAGTTTCTAAAAAAGGTTAATTTAAAATGTGTCAAAATGCATGCTGATTTGGTAGGAAGACACACCAAAAAAAAAAAAAAAAACTCACATAACAAACTAAATGTCAGTCTGCATTACAGAAAATTATTTGGTTTCATTAGGTTACCAATTTGGGTAAAAACATTTTCGAAAAGTTGACAAATTTGTAGTTTATGATATTACAGCAGGTAATAAATGTGAGCTTTTCAGTGGTACCAGAAGGTTGTAGAATCTGTTTATTTAGGCCACCTTAATGTTGAGAAGTTAACATTGCATTCCCCCTATGTCAATGCCCCTTTATACTCTGCAAACACTAGATTTAAAAAATACACCACATTCTCCAGGAACGTTATGTGTAAACAAAGCTGCAAAGATTTATTTTGTTTCTACAAAAAATGTCCCATCTCATTCACAGCAAACACAAAGGCGTACTGTTAAAGTAGAAAAATAACCCTGCACAGAGTGTTACTGTTCGTAGCTCAGGCGACACAGGGGTGTATGAAAGGACAAGGTGAAATTCCACACATGACCTCTGGGATCTCTTTTATTCTATCTAATTATGTGCATAATACAATAAAACAATGGGAGCCAGGAAGCTGGGATAATAACAGTATGCTTATTTCATATTTAGCCTATCAAAGTATTCAATGGTCTAAACATTTAATCATTATTCTGAACCAGTTATTTGTATCAGTGTGGGTTGTCTAAACTAATTAATTGTGTATTTATAATGTCAAAAAAAGAAATTAAATCAAGTACACAAATCGATAAAGTCTTCATTAGTGGTCAAACTGTTTTGAAGTCTGTGCTATTTTGGGAACAGTATGTAAACAGCATATCACAAGAAAGGTACAGCAGAAGATAGTCTAAAGGCAGGACATGTTAAGGGAACACAGTGGACCAAGGGTCACAAAAGGAAACAAGGACCAGGGGTCACAAAAGGAGATTAGATAAAGGGGCATTCAGAAAAGAAAATAGGAGGCACTTTTTTACACAGAGAATTGTGGGAATCTGGAACCAACCCCCCAGTAATGTTGTTGAAGCTGACACCCTGGGATACTTCAAGAAGCTGCTTGATGAGATTCTGTGATCAATAAGCTACCAACAACCAAACGAGCAACATGGGCCGAATGGCCTCCTCTCGTTTGTAACCTCTTTTATGTTCTTATGTTTAAAGTATTCTATAGACCATCTATTAAGATTGATACAGAACAAAAAATTGTTTAAGAAACCAATGGAGGTGTGACAGGTATGGCAGAGTGGTGATGTCATGCCAGAAGCAGGAAGAAACACAGAGCAGTACTGCAGGGCAAAAAGACGCGGTGTGCGGCGTTTATTTAAATACAAAATAAAGTAAAAGGTTTTAACAAAAACACTGCTCACAGAGCAAAATAAAAGTTTAAACAAAATAATCACAAACACAAACAATAGGTCAGCCTGGGCAATCGCCTTCACTGTTCCTATATATTAGTTTCATTTTTAATCCACTCACTCACTCTCATTCCTCCTTTCCAACACCCATCCTCAGTGCAGACAGCTGCAGGCTTTTATGCAGGTGACCATCTCCCAATTAGTAACATATTAATCACTTAATTAAACTGGGAGATGGACACCTTCTGCACGAGTTTATTAATGTGGATGGTGCTTCCCATCCATGCTGCAACACAACACAAAAACAAACCACACGGCTCATAAGTACAATAACTAAATCATAACACAAAATATGCACAGGGGCGGGGAGTACCCCATTCTTAAATAAATACTAAATAAAAACAAAACAATAACGTAAACATATATAAAAAGAAATACATTGTACATTTAAACTATAGGTAGATGAGAATTCAGGTTTGTTAGTGTCCAGTTTCCATTATCACTGTACAGTTTCTGCTAAACAACACCACGAGCTCTGAAATAAAAAGAACAATCATAAATGTCTTACCAGAGAACACTGTCAGGAAGGCAAATTTAACCGACAGAAGGTGGGCATCTGCTATCCTGCACATCCAACTCTTCCCTTTTTCGTTTGTTAAAACGTTTTGAAGTGTTTTTCAGATTTTAGATCCAAGCCTGATTCCAGCTTCTGCAGGCAAAGAAAGCACATTAGAAATGCAGCTCCAGCTCCTGTTGTAGTGCTGTTTGAGCTATTTTCAGATGTAGACCCGAATGTCTAGAGGCTGGAAAGTCACTCAAGAGCTCAGAGGGAAAATTGACAACACATACTGTTCACAGAACTAACTGTGTGAAGTATGTGACTACTAGGCAAGCACCTTGTGAGGATAACTTCAGTAGAAACCATTAAAGTTAACTGGCAGCACATTGTAAACGTGTTTTGATTGCAGTCGGCTCAAAGTTGAATCTGAAAGGTTATACAAGCATTCCCTGCTTTCTTCCTCATAAGAGCACTTTTCCCCATGCGACCGTGGACACGGTTACTGTTTGAATCATGAAAATGTTTCCTAATGAAGTGGGGCAATTTTCATTTTGTATGTAACATCACCAGCATCAATTTTACACAGTGCAGTTTAAGTCTGTTGACAGAGCTCATCTGCCAATGCGAGTGGCAGAGTTTAGCCAATTGAAAAAGTAACTCTATGTCACGTTGCATCAGTGAAAGACAAATTAACTGACCGCTCTCTTTCGATCATTAAGAGCTTGGTTATCCTTACAAGCATGCAACTACAGCTTTAAAATGTTGGTATAAGTGCCAAGCGCTTCTGGACTGGAAATAAGCTACTTATAAAAAGCTAAATGAAAACAGCTTTTTTTCAGAAAAAAATGGAATATGTTGCGTGAGGAAACATTTTATTCTGTAACCAAGAATTTCCTTCATGCAACTATGTTTGTTTGAGGTTTGGATACGATTGTGGGTCAAACATGGTGTCTGTTTCTTAAAATCTAGGTTTAGAAAGCATTGCATGAAAATAAAAATAAACTTGCCCTGGTTAAAATAAAGTAGCTTCTACTCAACAAAGGCTACTTTTATGTAGGGCAGTGATATCTTCGTCAGCACTATTTCTTAACCAAAGCTTTGATTTGGACAGCACAGAAGCGTGTTGGGAGAAAGTATAAACAGTTGAGTTTGAAACAGAATTCAAAACCTAGTAATTAAATTTAGTTAGAAAACTAATTATGGCTTTTGCCAAACCGCCAAAAATATGCGAGCTATATAAGAGAACCCTGCTGCACAAATTGTGTTGTAAATGGCTCTAAGACCTCCACGGCCCTGCCTGCAAATAATACGTGAATATGTGGGTTTTGTGGCTGGCTACAGCCGCAATGTAATGGTTGAACTGTTTAATTGTTGTACTGTTTTAGTCAGCCAGGATCACAATTACCTGGCTCTAATTTAATTAAGTACACCTGCCTGTAAATAGCAGGCAGGTATTTAAGCAGGTCAACACGGTTGGTCTGGGGATGTGTAAGGGCTAAGGCCTGAGGAGACTGTGTTTATAAGAGTATATGTTTTGTGTTTCTTGAAAAGTTTAGTTTAGTGCTCCTGGAAGGAGATGGCTTTTTGTTTAATTTTGTTTTGTGTGCAGTTAAATACATATACAGGCACCACCCTGTTTTATTTCATTTCTGTGGTCCCGTGTTTCTATTTACACCAAAAGACAAGTGGAAAAGGTCCTGGAAGTGGCAAATCCAGTCTGTCACAGGATACAGTATATGTTTTGTTTTATTGTGCACATACCATGAAAAAGTGCTTATGGTATCTGTCAATCACTGTATATGTGAAGAAATTAATTAAAAAACATGAATACCAGGGATTAGAGTTCATTTTCAGAAAAGTAAAAGTACAAAACTGAAAACGCAGTATTTTGAGTATATCTGCAAAATGTGTTGTTTTTGTGTCTGTACAGTTTAAAATAATCAAATATAACTGGAAAAAAAAAAAAAAAAAGCATTTTATGGTCCAGTAGATCCCACTGTCACAGAACATTTCATACTCTGTATTAATCATTTCTGGAGTACTTGAGGTTTCATTGCTTAGTCAAAATTCAGTGTAGTGCGGCGCTTTTTTTTTTTTTTTGTCATCTAGAATTTACTTTAAGGAAAAAGCAGAAAGACATCTGCCAGTATTTACCTTTTCACTGCTCTAGTCTGCTGTTTCGGTGCCTCTTTACACTATTTTTTATTTTAGTTCCCCAAAGCAGACTTTAGTCACAAATACAAAGCAGAAGTGAAAGGGTAAACAAGAGGGACAGCATTAGAGATTATGAAATTAACAGGAATACAAACCTGTGAAATACTATTTTAAACGTAGTATTGACTGATTTATAAGGATGTTCATGGTTAATATTTAGATTTTAAGATGACACTTCTCTACAGTGTACATTGTAATAAGCACTTTGCAATCTTTACATGGTTCTGGATCGAATTTCACAAGTGCTATTTTTGTCATCAAAATTAAGAAAAAAAAAAGTTTATCAAAGCCAAATTACACAGAAATAGGTCTTACCTGTTTATTCACTGGCCCAAACCCCACAGGCATGGCTGTTTATAGCACAACTTCTTTGCTACCTTCTAAAGCTCTTTTTTTTCCACCTCTGTCCAATACCAGGACACAAATGAGTCGCATACATAAGCATTTGTCAAAAAGATGTCAACAGGGGATTTACACATACTTTGCTGGTGTGGCTAAGTTCAAAGGTTTCTTCATTTGGAGGAAGCCGATTAAAGCCTGGCTACCCGAACCCAACGGGACCCGACTATATGTGTCGGGTTCGGGTTGGGTGCATTCTGTGTCAAGCACTCACGCTCTGGCCTGGCCGGCTCCATGTTTTATAAATAAATGCATTATTACATTTTAGCGAGTTTTTTCCTCTTACAAATGCAAATGCCTCCTAAAATTACTAATTGCTCTGCAGCAGGGCCAAGTCAGTTGTACATGATAATTCTGTGGTTTGAGAAACTTAAATGACATTGTTTTCACCAGTTTTGGTGTCTTCCAGTGGAAACATTGTTGTTGTTAAAACTGGCTTTGAGTTTAAAGTCTGGTGTGATATAACGACAAGTCATCGACACATAATTTGATGTTGACCGTTAACGTTGCTGTTTTTAGCTAGGTTTATCCAAACATGATGCCTCAAGTCTGTATCAGACACTACCAAGTAAAATGTTCATCTAACTGCATGCTTCGCTGAGAGAATTTGTTTTCTTTTTAATTTGTGTTTTGACTCTAAATATGCTTTTTTTATTTCAATATTTGGTATTATTGGGGTTGGGTCGGGTTTGAAAAAAATTTAAAGGTCTCTGTCTTGGGTCAGGTTGGTTCGGCTCGGGTTTTATACCCGAGTTGACCTTTAAAGCTGATATGTTTAATTGTGAAAAATACAGACTGAACTTCATAACTTTTCAAAGTAAAATGTAGGCCCAATGGAAAAGACTGTATCACAACACTGTCACGTGGCAGTCTTTGTTGTTTTTGCTTCAGCTAAGGTAGGTGGGACTGAATGATCATACTGGAAATTTTCTATTTAGCTTTGACCATATGGCAAGCCCTTCTCATTAGTAAAATAAATCAACAATTAAAATTCCCAAGACGACCAATATAATTGAATGTCAAGCAATCGCTCTACATGGACTAAAGGCAAAGAGTAATTTAATAGCTTCCTACTAGGACCGCTATACAATGAGGCACGCTCCATGTAACAATATTGCTTTTAATTGCCCACAGCCTGTTTCAAACAGTACTTTAAAGGCAGTTTGCACAAGTACACATATCCTTAACCTGCTTCGCTATTTTAATGTGGTTCAAAAACACAAATACTTCCCAAATTAGGTACCCCGGATACACAGGTAAACTGTTTTGAGAGGGCTGACATACCATGAAAAATAAATAATAGTGGATGTGACTGCGTGGCGTTGTGACAAGAGGTCTTTGTGTTTGCATCACAAGTGTGACTCATGAGCATCTAATGGTGGTTTACATAACAGTTTTAGCTACTTATGACTGTCTTAGGATGTGGCACTTTGTATTAACACATGACTAATTTAAATACAATGCATAGAAAATACATAAGTATCCACCATTTTTTTTTTGCTTACTTTTGAAGTACCGGTTTAACAGCTGCTGAACCAACAAACAGTGCAGAACTTCAGAAATTGTTTTATTTTATTAGCTTTTTTTATTGGGGGGGGGGGGGGGGGGGGGGGGGGGGGGGGGGGTTTACATATTTCTTTAACATTCACTAGTTGTGGCTTTTATTGCAGTGGTGTAAGGTTTTCATTGTAGACGACTGTATATTATCCTCAAGCTTGGAATTACTGTCCCAGGTGAACCAGTGAAAAAACTGTTTCACTAGGGGGTTGTAAGTCAGACCAGTGGTGTGCAAAGTGGGGGGGCACGGAGAGTCAGTAAGAGGGGTCCTGACTATGACTAATGGGGCACTTATGTAAAAATGTTTTAAAAGGATAGAACAAGTGTAACTTTTTTATTTTTTAAAACACTAATGTTTTAACAGGTATTTTTCCACTAGATTTAACCAAAAAAAGTAAAGATTTAGCTAAATACATATTTTTTCTCATAAGCACTTTCTTAAAAGTCGTGGGTGAAGCACGGCTCCGCAGCATACAATGCCAAATCAAACATGTCAGTGGGCATTGGTTTGCAATAAAGGGCTATGCACACCGGACGCTAGTGAGAGAATATAAAATAATTACAACTACTGATTTTAATGTAGTAATGCACACCACAAGCGAAGCACGGAGCGCAAACGAAACGCACAAATATATAATAAATACATTTGTTTTATTTGAATTTGAACTATGAGCTGTTCGTATCGCAATGGACCAATCAGAAACAAGGTAACAAAAGTGCGTTTACATGAGCATAAGAATTCCAATATTTTTCGGAAAACTAATTCCGATACTAAAAGTCATGTAAACACAGTTTTCGGACAATGTATCAGAATATTCCTAAAGTCAGTTTTCGGAAAACCGCACCTAGAAATTTCCGACTAAATTCCGAAAACTAATAAAACACTTTTCGGAAAACTTATTGAAATAGCATACTGCGCACGTGCACACTTTGACCCTTTTCTCCTGCATGTGGTTTTAGAAAACAGAAAATAATAATAATTTGTAGTCAGTCTGCAGGCATCCATTTGTCTAGTTAGGGATACAGTAACGCATGCGTTTGTTGAAGTTTGTATGGATTTGTTAATAACCCATACTGAAGCAGCAAATGTTTTCCAGCTTTAAAATGACGTGATGATTTAAAATAATGTCTGCAAAAGAAACTGGTAATATAGAACAGGATGAGCTGTTGGAAAGGCTGATTGCACATTGTGAAGTATAGTATAGTAAGTAATCTTTGAATTTAAGACCTGACGCTTCGATAATGCACTATATTGGATTGGTCTCCTTTCTATCGCGGAAATGTCCGGTCTTCAAATCGTACTTAAGCTACTGCAGTACTTCGCATGCGAAAATATCCAGCCTTTTCTTATTCAGTTTTCGAAAAACGCTTTGTCATGTAAACGTACTGACTGTCTATCTCATGCAGAGATTACCACAGAAATAATAAAAAAATGGACATCAATAATTAAAGTTGAAAAATATAATGTTCTTTATTATGCCAGTGTCCGTGGTTATAAATACAATAACGTAACGCCACGTGGCAAAAAATAGCTGAACAGTTGGAAATGTATGGTATGTCTCTTTTATTTCACCTTAATTTTAGTCAAAAATGACAGGGAGCACCACACACTGGATTCGAATTTCTGTAAAATGACGCTTCTTTTTTAAATAATGTTAACTGTTAATAATAATAATAATAATAATAATAATAATAATAATAATAATAATAATAATAATAATAATCACAGTAGGTCTTTAACAAGCTGGTGGTATTCCCTGAACTGTTTCCTTTTTTTTACTACGTGGAGCAAAAGGAGGCAATCATTTCTTTTCATGACTAGCTAAAGTCCTCAGGTTTTTTACTTGTGCTGTATTGGTGTGGTTCGCCTCACTCTGGTGTGCACTCTTTATTATGTGAAAACAGATTTAATTGCTGAAGGATAATGTTTATCTGTTAGGTAAATGTTGAATCGCCAAGTTTAAAAAAAAAAAAGGTTACATGCATTTATTTGTTAGAACAATCTTTTAGCAATGTTGACTGAACAATTGTAAAATTTATTATTAATATATATAGTATATCATAATATATATATTATATATATATTATCTATATATAGATATATATTATATATTATATTTAAATCAGGATTTATTTGTTAGAAATCCAGGTCAGCTAAATGTTCATTCGCTAAGTGTAAATATATAACAGGAAACACCTGTTAAAATATAAAGTTAAGGTCTAATGTTTAGATATGTGTGTCTCTCAATTACAGAGACAAACAAAGGGACGATGTAATGCAAGAAGGTAATTGGCGACAGCTCTGGCACTTCAAACATTTCCACTGTCACATCTTTTGACTTTCTTTAGACCACACATGAATTCCATAGTACTCCTTTCATTCAGGGTTCGTTCTCAGAAACGTAGGCCTCTATCATGTAACGCGATCACTGATGCAACATAATAGTGAGCCTCCAAACTACCTTTTGAATCAAGCAGTGAAAGAGTTCTCTGATCACTGCCCATTTTGAAAACCTGATTTGGGTAGCTTGAACTTTTAAATTAAGGTCAAGGTGAACACAATTAGAATTTATTTCTGGCCTTTCATTCAGTTCAATAAAAGCATTGAATTCAGACACTTTTTCACCTTAAACAGCTTTGTAGAGCTAAAACATGCTAACTATTTGACTGCACCTGCTTTATGCCAGTTACTAAGCAAAGAAAACGGGATATTAGACATAGTATGGGCTCCTAAATTTGTTTACAGTGGCAAGCAAAGAGAGGCAACTTCATTTTATTTTTTGCCAAGCAGCTCTGAGAAGGTGGTTCGTGGCAGGTGCTTCAGCATAACATGTACAATATTTATTAAGTACAAACAAGTAACACCGAAATGGCAGAACCAGTTCCAGTGGCATATCGGCACAGTGCTGTACAGTACCTGTAATTCCAACATGCAGTTTATTAAAGGGAAGTGCTAAACAAAGAATTACATATACAAAATGTTATTATATGGCTTGCTTATTGATAGATATATTGACATATGTATGTTAACAGGTAAAATAACCATTACCATACGAGTGTTTACCACAGAAAGACCCGAAACCTGAATAAGATGTATCAAAGCTGCTCGACGACCCTGTGACGCAGTCATGGCCCGCCCCCAAGGCCACAAAAGCACTGCAGTCACAGACCTCAACGCCATTTTTCCTTTCAAGAACTAGCCTGACAGAAGAGCTGGTGTATGTATACTTGTTACTTTTTCTGCTATATATTTCACATTTATTGTGTTTTACACAATTAATATGTGATATTAAAATAATCACCATATTAGTTTTTTACTAATTAAGCGTAATTGTGCACTACAGCCTGTTTGTTACATCTCACTGGCCTGAAGCCAGTGGCTAGACTTGCTCCTTTCCAAGGATCAAGCAACATAAGTTGGCTGACTTTGTGCTCTCCCCCAAGGCTGCAATAGCTCAGGCAGGAGTTATTTATTTCTTGTTTTGGCTTAGACTAAAATTACAAGACAGTCTGTATGTTTTATGCAACTGTTACAATTCATGTATTTTGCTGAATATTTTTTCTCATTCTGTTTTTTTTTTTTTTTTTTTTCTGTTTTCACAGAGACTAAGCGCAGGCCCGTCTGCAACGTGGTGCTGTGAACACATGTGTAGCGCCAGCAGCTGCTGGGCCCAGCAGCACTGTATAGGACACAAGATATTTGCTTCGGCTGTGGTTTCTTGCAAATCGCTCACACAATTTCTTGATGCCGTTTTGGTTGTTTGGTCATCCCTGTACATTGCTACCTGTGGTAACTGTAAACCGGTGTGGTCACCGACCTGCTCCATTCCCGGCCTGGTTACCGCACCTGACCCATCCCAGTTCTTAAGGCACGGAATTGGTACTGAACTTACCTGGTACCGTCCCGGTTCTGAACCGGTGTTCAAGTCACTGAATCGGTACCAAACCACCCAGTTCTAACTTGTTATAGTACCGTACCAACCCAGTGCTAAAGTCACCGAACCAACCCGATGCTGTCCCAGCCACGCATTAACCCTTTCAATATATTTTTGTTGCATTATACAATTTTGAAACAATATTCCAACACAAGCATCTCAACAACTTTACAATTTACTAAATTTAAACAAGACATTTATTGTGGCTGTGATTTTGAATCATCCTCTGATCCTACGCAGCCCTGTCGGTTGTTATCATAGATACAGACAGCATGCTTAACTGGTGGCCTGCATAAAATTGCTTACACTACTCCATAAAACACTCGCATCAGCACTGCCTTCAATTGTAACCAGCTTTAGGGCTAATAATGGTTCCATTCTTGGGAATACCACATTTCATTTTTCAAAAATGGCCAATTCCATTTGTTCCCACTTTATCAACGTATTAATAAATATGGCATTTGAACATAAATATAATGTTGGTGGTTAAAATTAGCAAATTTTATAAACATTACCACAATTTATTATTTTTTTTTCAATCAGACTCTTGTTGCTTAATAGTAAGTAAAGCACCTGAAGACACTTCAAACCTGTCATAATGTTTATAGACATCATTTGGCTCATTGCTGGCATTAAAATAAGCAGGAAAACCTAAAAATTATATTACAACAGTTCAGAAAACCAAATGTTCAGCACAGTTGTGAGAATCATATTTAGTCTTCCACTAACACTAATAAAGGTGTTTTGAAAAGAGCCGTTTGGCTTTGCTGGCATTTACATTAAAAAATATGAAACAGTTTAGTAACAGTCCAGCAATGTCATGTGAGAGTCATCCTATGTACAGTACTTCACACATTAAGTTTAGTGTTTTACTGGCATTATAATAACCAGAATAAAATGTGAAACACTGATAAACGCGTGTTGACTGACTCGTTGCTCTAAAACAGGTTCACTACTATGCATTACCTGATTTGTAATATAAATAGCACTAAAGAAATAAACTAAACAAAAATGAAATACACAATTAATTTAGCTTACTTACTCTGTAAAGTTCCGCCTTGAGCGCAGTATCTTAGCTGTTAGTTTTTTAGAATGCAGTGCTTTGCCACTGTCGTCATCTTATTTGCTTTCTTATTCTCTGCGTGTTTACGGCTGGCACGATGTTTAATGGTATTGAGTTGTACATGATCACACGAATTACAGCAAAACTAACACTATCGCACCATCCTCATAGATTATCAGATTTCCTTTAGCTCTGTCTTAATGAAACATTGCTTTGTTTACTTCGTTGGTGCAGCCACCAAGTTGCGTTTCAGCAGAGACATGGAGTAAAGTCACATGATGAATAAACTCGCAAAAAATAAATAATGGGCATGGAATGTCTTCAATTAGTATACACTTAATTGTGTATTTTCGACTAATGTGCCGATTCCATTTTTACCCGTTTCAAAACGCTTAAGTTGATTTCTGAAATGGTCATTTTTTAAAAGGGAAATAAAACAAAAACCGTCAAAGTGTGAGTATTGTGATTTTTATTTATGTTTACCAGAGTATTTATATTTCTAAATAATGCAGGAAGATTGTGCTTCACTGATTTTAGTATGCAATTATATGACTAGTTAAAAACTGTAAAGTTCATGAGCAGCAAACTCTAGGCAGAATCGCCAGGCGCCTGCTTCGCCCACCCTGTAGATTCGCTGGTGCCTGAGCGAGCTCTGCACTAATGTGACGTGCATTTTTACAGAGGGAAATCAGAGAATCAGCTGCAAGACAGACACAAATATGCCTAATGCTTTGCAAGAATGGTCTCAAAACAATAGGTTTACTTCGAAAGGCTGGAGTCTCGATTGAGGTTGATATTTATGGTAATAACTTGCGAAAGTTAGTTATCTGAATGCAAAGGCTGTTGCCAGTTACTGTGAAAAATGCACGCATTTTAGCCTTAGAGGGAATGCTGATCCCGGAACCATACCACACCGACTCAAGACGGCCGGGTGGGGGACGTCAGATCAGAAACAGGAACCGACTAAGAACACAGGTTTTGGAATGGTGAAGGCGCTGATGCGAGGTTTAATAATTAAAAAGGCAGAAAATAAAAGGTTTGTAACAAAAACATCACACGGCACGTGAGGCCAAAATAAACAGACAAACAAAACGAGCAGACACTAACAAAACAAGTACGGTGCTGGTGCTTCCAGCACTCGTAGCAATTGATATTTATAATTACGCTTCTCCTCTCTCCCCCGTTCTCTACTCCCAAACACACAACCCCGAGTGAGTGAAAGCCTGCTGCTTTTATGCAGCTGTACCGAGACTCAATTGCTAATCAATCATTAAATTGGAATCGCGGTACAACTGCACGTGAATTAATAAAGTGCAATTCCCCGTGCTCACATATCATTATTTTTTACTTGCACGTGAAGTGCTGTGCAATCCTCTTGCCTAAATACAAATATACATTTTAAATCGTGTTACACAGACCCGTTTATATCCTGTGTACCAATGACTATACACCAGCATTAACATACAACATATAACACAAAATACACACAGGGGTGGGCACTTTGCCACACCGACCCAGTACTAAAGTCACCGAACCGTCCCAGTACCGAACTGGATTATAACACCGGCCATTACCGACCGGTGCTCACACCCCTAGTCTATATGCAGAAGCAGATTGAGGCAGCACCTGTACATCTGTACATTGTATACTGCATTGATTGTTTCTTGCATCACGTCTGGGTTTTATCCCTGTGAGACATGCATGGCCAGTCTGCCTACTGAGAACAGCAGATGCTTTTCCTGCCTGGGGCCAGAACACGCCAAGGAGGCACTGGCAGCCACTGCAAGTTTTGTGCACCTTTCCTCTAAGCACAAGCTTTAGAAACGTCTCTCCTGCAGCTCTACAGAGCCCTATGTGCCCCTTAGTCTTGCACAGCACTCTTCCCCATCTCCCTCTGTTAGAGAGATGGTGGCATCCTCCCCCCAGGGCTCTGTGCCAAGGGAGACCGGACGACGCATCCAGAAAAGCAGGAAACCGTCTTCATGGTCTTCCTCATCTTCCTCTGCCTCACCTTCTCCTCCCCAGAGGAAGAAGAGTCATTGCCTTTACAATCAGCTGACTCAGAGCAAATGGAAAAGCTCTAGGCAGCTTTTTCCCCACTATCACGACTGACCCTAAAACCTTTCCTCTACTGTGCAAGATACTTGCACCCTTTGAGTGGCAGGTGTATGCAGCAGAAATGCATAGCTCTTCGATAGAACTAGCTTATCTTTGAGGTTTTCTCACTGATGATGGGTTAAGTTTTTTGCAGGTATCTGTTACCCACACCTGTGATGCGCTGAAATGGATAAAGGATCATGTAGTGGCTTTTACAGACCCACTAAGAGCAGAGCCTGACCAAAACTGTCACTCCTGCTGGAAGCAGGCTGATTTTTAGGATACAAGTTGGACATTTGGAGAATGTGATTAAAAAGACTGTGAACAATATTGCAATAATTCTGCACTGTGTTTTAAAGCCAGCAGAAAAACTACTGCAGCAAAGGAAGATCAAGCAATGACATAATGTTAGAAAAAAGATTGTCTGTGTGCCATTGTTATTGGAATGCATATTAGTCCTTGGAAATGGGCAGACTTGAGACATGGGCTCCTTTTCTTATGTGAAGAGCTACCGGCGCAGAATCCTGTGTTAAAGGGTACATCAGCACTACAAGAAACTCAAAATAAACTATCCCACCTTGCTGTTCCGAATGTATTTGGTCATTGTATAATGCAACCAAACATCTGCATAATGCCACATTGCTATGTCCAAAATCACTGTTCTAAAGCATCTCTTGAGCCAAAAAACATGACTTCTGCATGTACCCTCACATGTACTCTGAAACGTACCGGCACATGCCCAATGAAGCGTTGCATAAGCTGTATAACCTTCGTGTGGAAACACGCTAGTGTGACAAACATGGTCCATCTAAATTTTCCATAATAAAGGAACTTGTACCCGCTTCTGTTTTTCACTGTAGTGCACAAGGTATATTTGTATTTGGACTAGTTTAAGCTGTAATAATATAATACCTTATTTGAATTCAAATCAAGTAAAACTCAACTTTACCGAAATAATCAGACTGGATAATGTTTCTAGTGAATATAAAGACACAATTTTATTAGAAATAAAACTAAATAAAGGAAAAATTCAGATGCAACAGCTAAACTAAAATAATACAGAAAGGAAGAATTAACTAAACAGTACAGAAAAGAAAGTTTAAACAACGACACCCCACTCCTGCTGGTTGATTAGCGATTCATCACAATCTATGGGAGATTTGGGAAACCTTGTGGTTACAACTGCATTCCTAAACCGCTACTTAAGACAAAGGTTAGTCTTAACAGTGGTATCGTTAGTAATACAAATATTAACTTTCATTAATATCTGATAATCAAAGTATCGTTAAACCAGTCTTATAGTTTTAGTTCAGAAGGAACTTACTCTTATAAAGATGCTTTTGTGTCCAGACAACCTATTGAGAATTATCTATTATCAAGACAGCTAAATTTGGATTCTAGCTTCTAATGCAGAATGACAATTTACTTGTAAAACTCACATCAATTTATATAAATCACATGCAACCAATTATTATAGTGTTCATTAACTCAAAGCATGAATTGAAAACAGTGGAATACTTTTCTTACATTCTACCGAAAACAAAACAATAATTTTACTTTAAGGGACATTCGCTGCCTCTTCCAGCTGATCCATGTCTTTAACAATACAGGCGATCGAAAGCTCTCCGGGTGGGAAGGACAGATCCAGGTTCCGAGGTCTGTCTTCCTCGCACTTCGTCTCCGCTTCAGGGTACGAAATAAATGTCTTTGCAAAGAACTAAGAGTCATTAACTGTTCAGGTATTGCTCTGAAACAGCAATTCCTCTACCAATATGTGCACTCTTCATTCGGTTATGTCTGGGATATTCCACCACAAACTCCAAAACTGCTAGCTTAATAAACTGAATATATTTTTTGAATATAATACAATTTAAATTGAATATATATTTAAGTTAACTTCAAATGTTCATCCAACTCGGTGATTAATCGGGACTAAGTTAGAGATTTGATTACTTTTAGGATTTTAGACGTCTTACACAGTGGACTCACACACCAAGGCAAACACTAGAATAGTTATTAACTGTCTGGCTTGTGGCGCCAAAGGAGTCATTCAGCGATTGTGAAGATAAGCCATTTGTCCAGTATTTAGTTTACGACTCTTTTTAAAAGCATTCTTTGTCAGTGGGGGAGTTTGTGACCAGAAACCAAGAAGACACAGAGAATGGCTTAGGATCCCCCTATGTATATTTCTATTCTCTTAATTTCATACACAGAATGATATTAAGACCCACTCTGACCCTACATCACACTGTGCATGTTTCCTTCACATGTTGTATTTTGATGTATTATGATGAATGTTGCATTCAGTAAAAAAAAAAAAAAGTAAAACAAAAAAAAATCATCTGTGCTGTTAAGTGGTTGCGGGAAAAGGAAATCAAGATGGAGTTGTTCAGTTATTTCAATATACGCCCCCAAAGTCTTAGACATAGCTCCAGCTGATTCTGAAAGTTTGCAGAATGGACACGTATAAAATAAACTAAAAAATGAGATTTGGAAACTATGTATTTCCTTTAGGAATGAGGTCTTTGAGGATGATCCGACCTAAAAAAAACAAATAATGCGTTTTTTCATGCTTGGTATTTGGTTTTCAATTTGAATTTAAACTGTTAAATGACAAAACTTTGCTATGGCAATGGAACGGTATGTTTTTCTTTCCGATTTTTTCTTGTCATCACAGTTGCCAAGTCCGCTTATAACATGCGGAATTGGGCTTTTATTTTTAAAATGTTGCTTTAATTTTTTGAGTCGCGGGTGGCATGATTGACTGGTGTCAAAGTTTATGTACGTCATCAGAATTTTGGAATCATCCTATCCCCACCAGTTCAACTAAGAAAAACAGAACAAAAAACTAAACAAAAAACCCTAGAACTACTGAAAAAATATGAATTGGCAGAAAAGGCACCACCCATCCCTCTGAAATGGACTGGGCTTCTTTTGAAAGGCAGTGCTGCTTTTTTTTTTTCTCGTGAGACTTGGCAACACTGCTTTCCATTGTAACTGTTTGGGTGTGATAAAAAAAAAACACCCAAACAGACACAGTTACAATGGCAAGCAAAAATCTACAAACGGAATGAAAAAAATAGCGTTCCACTGCCACAAGCTGCGGGATTTGCAAGCGGAACTGGAACTACGAACGTTATTATAATGGAGGCTTACGCTGTATAATAAATTATGCATCATGTGAGCTTTCGTTGTTAAATATCGAAGTCGTGTCATTAACAGTTTAAATTAAAATTTTACCCAGCAAAACAGTGTCACTGTTCACAGGGAACGTCCAAAACAAAGCCGGACAATATTTCAACATCAGATTGTTCAGAAACTGATAGGGAAATGGAATTTGTGGATGAATTCGACTTTCCCACTCAACGGTGTGTAGACGATTGTGCATGTGTTGTGTCAGGAAATGCAAATGAAAACCAAATACGAAAGATGAAAAAAATGCAATATTTATTTTTTTAGGTCGGATCATCCTCAAAGACCTCATTCCTAAAGGAATGAGGTTATATTGTTAGTTTATTTGATATGTGTCCATTCTGCAAATATTCAGAATCAGCTGGAGCTATATCTAAGACTTTGGGGACGTACAATGAAATAACACAGTGCTGCAGTAATTGTGGGTAGTTCCCTTCATTAGCTGGAAATGAGAACAACTCCGTCTTGGGTTTTCTTTTCCCCGCAACCACTTACAGAAGACTTTTTTGTTTTTAATGCAACATTAATTATAATAATACATCAAAATACAACATGCGAAGGAAACATGTACAATGTGAAAGATGTCTACTACACAAAATGAAAGCAGGTACAAGTTCCTTCCATATGGAAAATTAGATGGACCATGTTTCTCACACAGACTAGTGTGTTTCCACACAGAGGTAATATAGCTTATACAACGCTTCATTGGGCATGTGCCAGTACGTTTCAGAGCACATGTGAGGGTACTTGCGGAAGTCATATTTTTTAGCACAGAAGATATGCTTGAGAACAGTGGTTTTGGACATAGCAGTGTGGCATTATGCAAATATTTGGGCACATACGGATTTTATTATACAATGACCAAATACATGATGTACCGTTAAACCTTGGGATGAAAGAATTCAGCAAAACTACAATTCTTTTTTTTTTTCAATTAGGAATTGCCAATAATTTTCTTGTTTTCTCCCCAATTTGGAAAGCCCAATTATTATTATTTTTTATTATTTCAACCCGTCTCACCGCTGCCACCCTGCGGAAGAGACGAAGACAGATGCACATGTCCTCCAAAATGTGTGCCATCAGCCGTCTGCTTCTTCTCACTCTGCAGGCCACCTCAAAGAGCTACAGCATCGGAGGACCACGCAGCTCTTGGCAACTTACAGGCAGGCCCGCAGGTGTCCGGGTAGTCTACAGGGGTCACTGGTGCGCGGTGAGCCGAGGACGCCCTGACCGACCTAAGCCCCCTTGGAACTAGCCGTCCCCTTGGAACTGACCCGTGCCATAAAGTACTTTATGACAGGGGTCGGCAACCTCAACGTAGCCAGGGGCCGCTATGGCAGCCCACAAAACAGCTTGTGGGCCGCCACTACAAAACTGAACAATTTTTAACTCAATTATCTGGTTGTAATACCTACACAATACAAACAAACTTACAGAAACACATTGGGCAAAGCATGGAGTACAATTATACTGTATTAGAAATGAAATGGAGATCTTTGAACAAAGACATTACCGCTATTACCCTGCTATCATCTTTTCAGTCAACAATATAAAACCACACAGAATTCACAATGTAAAACTATGCAGAATTCAAACAGTGCTTAACACTAATCCGTGCAACAGCAAGATAAATAACTCTTTAAATGGGTTTTATTTACATTACTAGCTTTCTATTAGTTGTCTTTCTCAAAAAAAAAAAAAAATAATCCAACGAAAAAGAATGTACGTGGATTCCCACCAAAAGCAGCCATAACACACAAATGCAGGTTTAGGTGTTAGACACGTTGCGCAATCATCAAAAACTATTCCCCAAATGTAAATTAATAAATACATATATTCATTCAAATACATTACATTTCCATCTCGCTAGCTGTTCCCATTTAACATTACATGTGGTTATTAAACTGTACATTTTGCTCCCAGCAAGGGAAAACAAACATATTTCTCTTAACAAATTAAAATAAACAAAATTGCCTGCATACACCTTCATAGAAAAACAAAACAAAACATCACCATGGTCTCTGGTAAAAAGTGCTTGAAATTACCGGTCAGTGCAAAAACTGAGCACCCTTGCTCTGCACGAGTGACTGAAAGTCAGGGGTAAGTGTATTACTTACGGCACAGCAGAGTTGAACTTGCAGATTTGCATCGTTCAGTCTGCTGCTGTACTTGGATTTAAGGACATTCATTGTGGAAAAAGTGGCTTCGCACCGGTGACGTTGGCTGCGTGCTCTCTCACGTGCCTTGGAACTGTTGCCTAGCAACCACTGACAGACTGCCATTACTGTGAGAAATCACTCCAGCAACAACAACACAGAAGCTGGCTGCGCAAGTGCCGTGGTTTTATGACGAGGCGGCAGATCTAATTAATATTTTATTAAAATTTAATACATTGATAAAGAAACTCAGAGGGGCTGCCACCAAACCTCAAATGGGCCTCCATATGCCCAGAGGCTGCCAGTTGCCAACCCTGCTTTATGGTACAAGAAAACAGAGTTAATGGTCTTATGCCCATTACCTAATTATGTTAGCTATAAAATTAAAGAGAGCTTGGTAGTTGTTTGAAATGAAGATGTGGGCCTCTTCTTATGTGTAGAGATACCGGTATGAGCAGTTTGTTGAATCTAGCAAAAGTATGGCCTAATGTAAAATGTTAAGAATGTGCTTATAGTCAAAGTTTCTTATGAATTAAAAGTAACTCCGTTTAGAGAGTAGGGTCTCTCGAATTCTTATCTATAAGTTGCCAATGACTGCTGAAGAAAAGGGATTTTAGCTAAAGAAGCCAAGTTTGTTGAACACACACTTATAAATGCAAATACACACTGAAAAGTACATTTTTACTGTTGAAAAGGATATATATTTTAGACCAAGGCTGGACTAATTAACAGAGCTGGTGTTATATATTAGAAAACATCGCTCTATATATACTGGTATCTTAATGGTACCGGAAAAATATGTTATCAGTTCAAAGACTAACTCACATATTTTAGAGATTAGAAAAGTAGAGAACATGAGATCATATACAATTAATTTTAAAGTTGCCAGGACTTTTTAAATATATTATTCACCTAAAGATATGAGCTGTCAAATAGGCAAAATGTTTAGATTTAATTAAGTCTTCTGATACACGAAGCGGAGGAAAAGTCCTATAAAAGTTGAGGCAAAACTCCAGTCAAGTATCATTCATCTTGGCAATACAAGCCATTTGTTCCATTCTCTGAAGATCTTTGAAAAGCTGGTTGCTGTGTGGGTGTATTCAGAGGCCTCTGCCTTTGAAGACAGGTCTTGTCTTTACTTATATTCAACAAAAATACTTCCCTATAGTGAAAGGTAAGCAATAACTGAATTTATATCTCACTTATAATGAAGCATGGTTATAGGGATAAGAATTATATTTTAGCTTTAGAAAGTGACATATTGGATGCTTTAGGGCTTTTAGTGGTGGGCGTTTCTTAGCGTTTCACATGTCTAGCCCAACCACAATTCTTTGAAGTATTAACGCTGTTAAGTTTGTACAGGCACCAGACCTCCCAGACTGCCTATTAGCTAGGCTCCAACGTGGTCTATAACCACTTGCTCCATTTTAACATTTAATAAACCGTAGGAGTACTAATAATGCTCTGAATCATTGAAAATGGAATGGTTCAGTGTGATTATGCTTGATTAAAAAGTTGTCTAAGTAGCCAGTACACAAACTATGCACTTTTGGGTTAAAACCATCTACTGTATATATCTCCGTTAGCCTCCCTTGGGTTCTCTGATCAAGAACCAATGTAGTGCTCAAAGTGACACCACCAAGGAACGGTTCCCCTTGGGCCCCAGGGAGCTACAGGCGCAGATTCGCCACAGGAACATACTGTTCATCACCACCTTTAATGAGGTGGGGAAACTGCAGCTGGTGTGCCCATCTGAGGACGGAAAGTCCACCTGCAGTTAAGCTCTCCCTGTCGGCAGAGCTTCTACCGCTAATCAAGAGGGCCTCTGCAATCTTGCAAGTGTCCAGGCCTACAGAAGATGAGACAAGGCAGTTCATCTTTGATGGTGAGTCCACCATCAAAGTTTCTTATGAATAGGACTCTACCTGCACCAACAAGCAATTCCAGGTCTCAGAGGTGGTACTCAAGCTTGCCTATTCAGCCAGTGTGTTCGCCACATGGCTAGGCAATTCTAGTAGTATTCTGGTAACTTATCAGTCCTTTTTGCTGAGGTCCCATTCTGACAGTCACAGGCCCTCACCACAACAGCATATATCTAAGAGAGATTCTGTCCCCATATAAACCTCTGTTCTAACACTGGCCTTTTGTAAAACCGAAAAGAAGTGGAGAAAGTGGATTATATGCTCCCAGATTGTGGAACATAGCCCTTTTCTATTAGAGATGTTGCTTCGATCAATATTTTTATGTCAAAATTAAAGACATACTTTCATAGTCTAGCCTTTTTAACCTAACAAACATAAATGCTTTTCTCTATTTGATTTGCTTATTTTAGCATTGTTGTGTTTTATCTATCATTCTTACTCATTTCCCGTTTTCTCCAACTGTTTTTATTTTTATAATGCTTTTATTGTTATTATTTATTGATACTGTTAATATTATAATTATGTATTCTTATTTTGTAATTTGTACTATTTTTCGATACTGTAGACTTCTTTCGGTTTTATCCGACATGTAAAGCGCTTTGTGTGCGTGCGTGCGTGCACGCATGCACGCACACAGTCGCAGAAAAAGTATTTAGGCAGTTAAAAACAATGAGAAAAACCACAAAGTGACTTCTATAATGTCTAATTGTTCTATAGAAATATATAAATTAAAGTAGCGATTCAGCTTTATAATAAAACAACAACGTGCTACATAACATGCATAAAATAACATTCAAAAAATAATTTCATACTTTGACAAAAGTATTTGGGCACCCTTAAATTAGTATTAGTTCCTGGCATCTTTCTGGAGATATTTTTGCTCTTTCTTCTTTGAGTTCTGCAATCGACTTTGGTTTCCTTTTTGCAACAGCAGCCTTCAAGACAATCCATAACATCTCGATGGAATTCAAGTCTGTAGACTAAGATGGCCAATCTATAAATGTAATCTTCCTTTTTTTCAGAAATTCCTTTGTAGACTTCACAGAATGCTTAGGGTCATTATCCTGCTAGAATACAAACTTCCATCCAATAAGCCTTCTAGCACTGAGCATGCAAAATGTCTTGATATTTTGCAGCATTCACTAATCCTTCTACAATACAAAGGTCACCAGTGCCTGAGGAAGAAAAACAAGCCCATACCATCACACAACCTCCACCATGTTTAACACTGGGCATGATTAACTTGTATTTAAATTCTTCTCCTCTCTTCCTCCGAACATATTGTTGCTTTCTTGGTGAAAAAAGTTACATTTTGGATTCATCTGACCATAAAATGTGGTTGAAGAAATCATCAGGCTTCTTCAAGTATTCAACGGAAAGATCCAATCATTTTCTTTTGTGTATTGTTTTTAACAAAGGTTTGATCTTGTTTTTTGCCCATGGACATTCATCTTGTTAAGGTATCGTTTAATTGTTCGCTTGTGCATTTCTCCACCATCTTCTCTCAATTCTTGTGTCAAATCTTTTGCAGTATCCAAGGATTCTGCCAGGCTGCTTGAACAATTCTTCCAGATTTTGCAGAAAGCTTTCTTGGTCTTCCACACCTAGAGCTAGATGCAGTAGTTCCTGTTCTCCTGTGTTTGTCAGTAATAGCCCACAAAGTGCTTTTCAGTAAACTGAGTCTTTCTGCTATTTTTCTGGTAGTTTCTCCTTCATTTAGTTGTGTCACTGCCATTTTTACACTGTTGCTGTACTCCTTAGTTTTAACCATTTTTCTGCTTTTTTTTTTTAAATCACAAATTTCCAATTTATTTTTCAGCACTTGATAATTAGGTATTTATTTATTCTATAATTTTCATCAGGTCAATTAGCAAAGAATGGGTTCACACGAAATATGTTGATTGCCCAAATATTTTGTCAAGGTATGAAATTAGTTACTTTTCATTTTATGCATGTTATGTAATAATTTGTTTTTATTCTAAAGCTGATCTCTATAGAACAATTAGAAATGATAGAAATCTATTTCTTTATGGTTTACAGTATGTGTTTTTTTTTTAAACTGCCCAAATGTTTTTTGTCTGTGAATGTGTGTACATAATATATATATATATATATATATATATATATATATATATATATATATATATATATATGAAACACACCAGTTGTTGACAAAAACTGTGTATTACAAAGCTGGTCACATCGAAAAAAAAAAAAAAAAAACTTTGTTATCTGTACATTTCATACAGAGTGGCACAATAAATTGTGGAAGTTCCGGTTCTCTTCCCTTTACTTTTCCTCCGGTTCATTTATGGCAAAGACACATTTGCTCAACTAACTGGTCACCACAGAGTGTATGTTTCAGTTGTTAAAGCTCATATTCAACAGAAGGGCATTGATGAATATTAAGCAAACACTGTTGACCTTGACCTCACAAGCTAGTTATGTACAGTATTGCTATAAGTAAAGCAATAAAAGAGTTATTACAGTGTTCAAACATGGTTCACCTACAACGTTTGACCTTCTGTAAACACTCACAAGGCAATATTACTTTTGGTTTCATTGAAAATGAGCTTCAATAGATTATTTAACAGACTTGAGGAATCATGTGTATATAATTTGACCTAAATATCACTATCTAATCACTGTACATTGAACTTTAACTTCCACCTACCATGAAGAGACATATGAACTTAAATATACACACACACACACACACACACACACACACACACATATATATATATATATATATATATATATATATATATATATATATATATATATATAGAGAGAGAGAGAGAGAGACCATAATTATGTCGCTAAAACTTTTGATGAGTGCATTCACTGTACAGGTACTGTATTTTCAGGAACTACATCTTGATGTATTCATAATAATAAGGAAGGGTGGCTACAGATAATAACCCCACCTCGTCAGATCAAGGCGCATACACCGGTAGACTCCTTGTTAATACTCTAAACTTCTTTGTTACATTCTCGCAAGCAAGTGCTTTGGAATAACATTACTTTTTAAACTACATCTGCCGATCATCAGTACAGACTATCCATGATCCTTGAAGGGCACGTTGGATTGAACTACATAAATATATTATTCCGGATGTATTTTTCTAAACAAGGTACATACTAAAAAGAGACAAACAATGAAGTTATCGATTTTGAAGATCGTTTTTAAAGGTTATTAATTATTAAATAATGCATAAGTGTAATGCAGTTAAAATAAGATGTCTCACAAATGTGTACTTTGTAATTTGCTACAGTTGCCTGCCCCGCACTCAGCAATTCAACGCAGGGTAGAAATGTTGTTGACAAGAAATATCAAAGCGGCTGGCCTGATATCATTCCTTAGACGGTAATAAAGATCGTAATTTGGTCATTTTGATCAACCCCTCACCTGGATGCATGACATCAGTTATTAGAAGGGGGGATACATGCTTTCAATACTTTAAATACTTTAAATGGGCAGCGTGCTAGCTACATATAAAAAGAAAAAAAAACATGAAATGTCGAGTACAGGTATTGTGATAACTACGTTACACACCAAAGGCAAAACCAAATCGACAGTGCACTTCATCCATTACACGTGCATTACCAATTTATAAAATCTAATACAATATCTCGAAATGTTCCATATTATTATGTTGCTAACGTTGAAAAAAACAAAAACATAACATTATGCATCACATTTATTAGACCTGCCAAACATGAACGAGCGCGAGGAGACAAAACAAAACTCAGAAATAAAAACAATGCTGATTTTGACGCCCGAGCGCTTACCTAAATGAAACATACAGCAGAGGGGTCCACAGAGAAACCGCTATTTATTGTCCGCAGAAGATATCAAATACCCAGTGTACGCTGGCTTTAGGACCTGCGAACCCGCAGGAGCCCAAGTGAAATCACACACCTGCTTCTTCAGTGGCGTCAGTCCAAGTAAAGCAAGCAGCACAGAGATAAACAATGTCAGCACAGGGCAACACCCTTCTTTTGGGTCACTTGCTCTCACACTGTTAGTAAAATGTTGAGATAACATTGCAGTAAATTACCTTAACGAGACAAACCCATAGCCTTTACTAGCTATGCAGCATTCCACTCATTATTATTCTGCATTTTACATACTGAGTGCAGTCCAGGTAACAGTAGGCTAGTCAATATGGCAGCTTGATGGAATTCCAATCTCAGTCACCGTAATCATCCACCGACTTGCCTCTGTCTCGTTTCCAGTGAATGGGTTATTTTATTCCTGGATAAAGAAGAGCATAATACCATCCTGTGCTCCCATCAGCAAAATGGCTGGCCCTTTCAGCAGTGCTGCAGACAGCTCATTGGTTTACCTCTGTTTTTTGTAGGCATGGAAACAGCCTAGTTCAATGTGTGCAGCGAGCATGGTTGATCATGTGCAGATCACCAAAAAGAATAGCGCTGAATTTGTTTTTCCTTTTTTTAGTCTTTCGGTCGTGCAAACTTCCAAATGTAGCCGTTCTGTTTGAAAATTATATCGCTTAAATGTATTTGTTAATGAGTATACTGTAATAACAATAATGATAAATAACACAAAATTCAAGGACGTGCATTTATTAAAACACGGTGTTTTGGTGTATACATATTCTTTACGTGTTAATATTTTGTGTAGCTAATTACAATTGAGAATGTATTGCAATGGTACAGGGAAACAGGACGAAACAGAAAACGGATAGCCTACATCATTGCTGTGTGAATTATGATATGGATGCCAATTTACACAACCACATGTACCTGTATTCAAACCTTAATTAAAAAACAAAACGTTACCGTTGTTGGACCAGAAAGTGGTACATCGTCATAATATGGTACACATACCAAAACTTGACCCCTGTAAGACCAGAACGTGGTACTCTGTCAGATTTTGGTATATCTCTAATCAATTGTTATAGTCATAAGGATTGCAGAAGAATTTAAAGCACATGCTAAAGGTAATTACATATATTATAGTTTTGCACACTTTCACTGGAAACAGACAACCAATTTCTCTTGAAACAAAAAAAAAAAGCATTCATGACGAACAAGACAAAATGAGAAGTCGCCGCAAAGTTGCACAAGTAAACAAATTTACAAGACCCAATGTATTGCATATGATTCATATTTGAACACTATTTTCTTAATAGTGGAAAAATATGATAATTACGTTAAAAACAGTGTAAAAGCCTAGAAAATATGATACATTAAATGTAAAAATATGTAAAAGACCGAAAACAACATATATGATTTAAATGGCCGTTTCCCTGCTTTCTTAGCAGTTGTTAAGGCAGTGTGCTGTGTATAATGTTTTAATGCGTACCTGAAAATAACTCTACACCGGTACTCTTATTGTTTTAATGTATTACATTTTTTAACAGGTAGATAAAAACAAACAGTTCACAAACCATGTCTACTTTCTTCACCTGAACTGAAAAACCATTGAAGAAGCTTTTGTTGTTGTTGTTGTTGTTATTAGTATTGCGTTATTATTTAGGCTGCTGGAAATACCCATGATGCAACGCAGGGATACTGGAGCCTGAAGGCTACCAGGCCACATATGGAATTCTGTGCAAGCTCCATTACTCAGGGAATATTGAGGAAAAGGTTTGTATTAGTTAACAAAAAAGATAAATCACGAAAAACAAACTCATAGAGCTCTCATAAGATAGCTTTACCGTCTGGTAACATTTACGGACGGTTGGCAATCCTGGTTCTGTTGCTTAATAAATGCATGTTTTGCCTTAGCTACAGCGGCCATTTTGAAAAGAGCTTTGAAACCGACTTTAAAGTTAGAAGTGTAAAAAGTTGTCAGGACGTTAACACTGAAAAGAAAAACTGCAAGTACATTATTTAAACATTTGTAGCAACACATCGGGACTTATAATGCTATATTTTTCAGAACCCTGCTACTTACTCTTTAAGTACTTCAAAGATATTTCTTTACATTTAATATAATCTGACTTCTTACTTCCTTTGTTTTCTGCTTTTTTGTTACTTTAAAATACATGTATACACTGCAGTTCTAGGTCTAGTTTTTCATTGTACTTTATATGGTGTGTGGTTAACCTTCTTTCTTTCTTTCTTGGGGGTGGGGGGGTCATTATTTGACAATATAAATTGTTTCTACATAATAATAATAGATTTCTCTGAGCCCGCTGTAAAAAGTTCCCTACTGAGAGAGACAGGCTTGGATAATGTAATCCTAATTTGCTAACGCTGGGCTGTTTGCTTTAGGATGGTACAGAACCAACAAATGAATGACCAATTTCAACAGTCAGTAATACAGCACGTGGCAGTAGATGTGCTCACTGCATTAGTTCACTTTCTCATAAGTGAGGCCAGTGGATACTCCACAAAGGTATTTATAGAATTCGGAAACAGTTCCCGAAGTGTAAGGTGGTTTATATTATGAGATTTGAACTTATTTACATTTTACACCATTTATGGAATTTTCAGCTAACAAAAATCGCCAGCGTTTGACCATTTTCTGCAATTTCACTGTGTAATGGGATACATTATATATATTATATATTATATATATATATATAATATATATTATATATTATATAAACCCAGATATTATAATATTTCATAATATATATTATAGTTTATCAAAAGGTGATTAACCCAAGATGATCTATTCTATATATGTTTTATTAAAAAAGAATTATAGAAAGCTTAATCTCTATTCAGTTTCCGGATGGTGGCATAGCACTCACATAGAAGGCAGTTCAGGTTTTGGTGATCATATTTCTTTTTCTTTTTATATTTTGTTTATTTTTTTGTGATTCTGAATGATAGCATTAGAAGTTTTGTGTTTGTGTAAATACTCAAGATGGATATTCAATATGGCAAATATTCTGTCAAAGAAATAGCTTGAAACATTATGCTTAGAAGATACTGGAATTTAACTTGAATAAGTGAACATCAGGGGAAGATTTCTAGCAAAAGATTAATTGAGCTCGGTGGCGAATTCCCATAAAAGACAGTAGCAAGTCATTTGATGAACCAACACTTTATTAAAAGAATAACAAGTAAACTCAAAGTAGTACCTAACCTCACTGTAAGGCAGCCATTTTCTCTAACTCACCCTGACGCAATCTCTCCGACGCAATCCCTACATGTAAAATGTCCAGTAGATGATGTTGTACTTTAGGTATAAGGTTAAGGCACAAAAAGCTCAGTAAACAAATTGCCTTATAGATGTATCCAGTCTTGTTGTCCACGTATTTTATTACTGGTTGGGAATTTCCTGAATTTACAACTTTTGGAATATGCTTTTATATATTCATTCATTTATTCATGCACACCTTTTATCGTTCTCATAAATGTGTGTCATGCTGTGTACATAATTACCTCAATGGAAATATTTTAATCAAGTTACCTGTGTATACGTTGTGTAACTACCACACATAACAAATAAGTACTTCCTTCTCTGTGCATAGTCTTTGATCTATCATTTATAATTTTAGAGTAATGAATCCCCACTAGTACTGCCCTTTCTAGTTTGTTTTGTCCTTTACAACGGTTTGCTTACTCCCAGAACTCATTGCTGCATCACAGCTACAGCCTTATAAGCTGACATTTGGGGGTCACTTTTATCTCGTCACAGACTCAACACAGTCTTGATACATACAAAAAGAACACAGAAGCCATTACAAAGAAGAAGTGCCCTTTATATTTCGTTATCTGTCACAGTGATCTCTTTTAGGACCCTACAGAGTTGAAGAGAGGGCAGCGCTGCTGTGGTCCTGGTATGCAGTGAAACAAGAATGGCAGCCATGGTTGCACGTGGATGACTGACTGTAACATTCCAATGTATCAGCATTCATGGATAAAATTAATTTTTAAATATTGTAAGCAGAGTTAAGTAAACAAAAACTGCAATGTTAATAGTAAATGTAGTGTCAGGACCTATTGACATAAATACACAATATTTGATGACATCATTAAAAGGTTTTAAAAGACAAAATTATATGTGATAACCATTGCTTTAAAATCAATTTCATTATCATTGGAAACATAAACCATGTTACCCTTAGTGTTGTGCGTCCTTGTACCTTATTAGTTATAACTTCCTGTGCCACAGGCCAGCTACATGGTGTTTTACTCCATAGGGTATTGCTGCAGACCCAGAGACAGCCTCAGCACCTTTCACAGCAGCACCATGTCCTGCAGATATACCCCTCTCATCTCACTCCCATGGTCCCACAGCAAAAATAATAACAACAAAAGCACCACCATTATTATTGCTAATGATAATAAAGGAGTAAGAAAATAGATATTAAAGTCCTCATCTTCAACCCCTTTTCCAATAAATCCTTTGGGATACATTAAAATACTAGGTACAAACACAAGATTGTGTTCATTAAATATGTTCTGAATTTTAAAGCAGAGTAGATACCATTTGGGATTAGCATTTGTGGTACATCTGAAGAATGTAATTACCTTTGTCAGAACTGTTTGCCACCACTGCCTAAGAAATGAAAAACATCCAATAAAAACTCCAATATAGCTACAATGGTATTTCCTTTAAAATGCATCCCACATTTCTTGGAAACAACCTTCTGGCTAGTAAATAAATCACAAAAAAACAACATTATTGGGAAAACAATTGGAAAAATGCTGAAAAAAGCTTTTTTGTTTGTTTTTTTTCTTTTTATTGCAACTGCTACCAGTACTAAATATATAGAGATGATGGTGCTGGTCTACTCGCAATCTAAAAGTGGTAATGTATGGACAGCCACTTACTGGCACAGCTACAAATCACACTGCATGCCAGTTTGAAGGTATGATTTCAGTTGGTATCTGTTAGGCATTTCTGGATGACTTTGTTTTTTAAAGCAACATAATTAACTTGTAAAATTGCTTATCTAATAGGCACACAAAAAACCCTGATTATTTAACAATAAAGAGTGAAAAGCTAAAATTTTCATCATGATTTATTTATTTATTTATTTTATCATGGCTGAAACTACTAACTACTAATCACAATCTGTACTTGTCTTCTTCTTGCATTTTTGTCAATGGTATACTGTACAGACTTTGCTGTCAACAGTATAAGTGTCTTCTATAATCTCTTACAGTATCTGTCATACAGTGTTCTTAGTCAGTGGTGACTTACAGAGTATTGCCCTGGGTGTTTAAAGTTGTTTTTTCTTAAGGTAACATACAGTGGCTTGCGAAAGTATTGACCCCCCTTGGCATTTTTCCTATTTTGTTGCCTTACAACCTGGAATTAAAATTGATTTTTTGGGGGTTTGTATCATTTGATTTACACAACATGCCTACCACTTTGAAGATGCAAAATATTTTTTATTGTGAAACAAACAAGAAATAAGACAAAAAAACAGAAAACTTGAGCGTGCATAAGTATTCACCCCCCCAAAGTCAATACTTTGTAGAGACACCTTTTGCAGCAATTACAGCTGCAAGTCTCTTGGGGTATGTATCTATAAGCTTGGCACATCTAGCCACTGGGATTTTTGCCCATTATTCAAGGCAAAACTGCTCCAGCTCCTTCAAGTTGGATGGGTTCCGCTGGTGTACAGCAATCTTTAAGTCATACCACAGATTCTCAATTGGATTGAGGTCTGGGCTTTGACTAGGCCATTCCAAGACATGTAAATGTTTCCCCTTAAACCACTCGGGTGTTGCTTTAGCAGTATGCTTAGGGTCATTGTCCTGCTGAAAGGTGAACCTCCGTCCCAGTCTCAAATCTCTGGAAGACTGAAACAGGTTTCCCTCAAGAATTTCCCTGTATGTAGCTCCATCCATCATTCCTTCAATTCTGACCAGTTTCCCAGTCCCTGCCGATGAAAAACATCCGCACAGCATGATGCTGCCACCACCATGCTTCACTGTGGGGATGGTGTTCTCTGTGTGATGAGAGGTGTTGGGTTTGCGCCAGACATAGCGTTTTCCTTGATGGCCAAAAAGCTAAATTTTAGTCTCATCTGACCAGAGTACCTTCTTCCATATGTTTGGGGAGTCTCCCACATGCCTTTTGGCGAACACCAAACATGCTTGCTTATTTTTTTCTTTAAGCAATGGCTTTTTTCTGGCCACTCTTCCGTAAAGCCCAGCTCTGTGGAGTGTACGGCTTAAAGTGGTCCTATGGACAGATGCTCCAATCTCCGCTGTGGAGCTTTGCAGCTCCTTCAGGGTTATCTTTGGTCTCTTTGTTGCCTCTCTGATTAATGCCCTCCTTGCCTGGTCCGTTAGTTTTGGTGGGCGGCCCTCTCTTGCCAGGTTTGTTTTTGTGCCATATTCTTTCCATTTTTTAATAATGTCTTTAATAGTGCTCCGTGGGATGTTCAAAGTTTCGGATATTTTTTATAACCCAACCCTGATCTGTACTTCTCCACAACTTTGTCCCTGACCTGTTTGGAGAGCTCCTTGGTCTTCATGGTGCCGCTTGCTTGGTGGTGCCCCTTGCTTAGTGATGTTGCAAACTCTGGGCCTTTCAGAACAGGTGTATATATACTGAGATCATGTGAAAGATCATGTGACACTTAGATTGCACACAGGTGGACTTTATTTAACTAATTATGTGACTTCTGAAGGTAATTGGTTGCATCAGATCTTATTTAGAGGCTTAATAGCAAAGGGGGTGAATAAATATGCACGCACCACTTTTCCGTTATTTATTTTTTAGAATTTTTTGAAACAAGTTGTTTTTTTCATTTCACTTCACCAATTTGGACTATTTTGTGTATGTCCATTACATGAAATCCAAATAAAAATCCATTTTAATTCCAGGTTGTAAGGCAACAAAATAGGAACAATGCCAAGGGGGTCAATACTTTCGCAAGCCACTGTACTGTAGATGATGCTCATTCACTTCTGTTGTTTAACAGATTTTACAGCAAAGCCTGGAGGAAGAGGTTGAGGCGACAAACTCAGCAGACATACAAATGGCTATTTAATTAAATGCCAAGAAAACAACAAGTTTCAATCTCTTGCATTGCATCTTGTTATGCTTTACTAGGGTTTGTCTATCAATGCAATAGTTCCAGTAGGTTCAGGTAGAGGCATATGGATAGCTTTAGTTGTCTTTAAAGTTCAGATGGCTTAAAGTAATTGCTTCTACAGATATACTTCACCATGCCTTTAATCAGAATGATCAGAGTTGCTACATATAAAAAAAAATATTATTGAAATCGTGGCAGGGCGGAAGCCTTGCACATGTAAATTGTGTGGTTTGTGATATACAAATAAAGTTGAACTATTTTGAATATAAGTTTAGCAGGGATGGGGTTTATTCCATCCCTGCCAAAATCAATGTGGAGAATGTGGCTGGATCTTAATTTATTAATTGATGGTTAATCAAGCCGCAGCCACATGATACATAAGGGGACCAAAGTTTTTGTTTAACAGAGAGGGTTCAGTGAAGGCAGATGCCAGCCTCTGGATCTGCTTCCTACCATTCACCAGCCTTGGCCACGAGACTCCTGACACAGAAACTGTTATGAAACTTTAATGATACAGTAAAACGTAGTCAGTTCACTCAATCTTTTCTTCGTTAAATAACTTCCTAAGGATATTGTTTATAATCTCCCAGAGTCACATGTGTGTGTGTTCAAACGACAAAAGCAGTGATGTTTAATGTTGAAAGAGTAATAAGTACATATTACACAATCCAATCCCTGAAGTTTGAAATTATTCATTACTTCATTAAATATTAGTTCTTATTATAATGGTCCCTTTGACCTTTTTAAAAATCCTTTTAGGAAGGATTTTCAGAATATTTAATAGTTTACCACCGTAGTAAATCACAATTTTCATGACCTAACCAGTCAAACAGAGTAGTGCAATCTATAGGTCAATAAATATTTGTTCCCCATTGTGGCAAAGCGTAAGCCTTGCACAATGGAATATGTAGTTTATTGTATGTCTTTTTGTTAATTGTTAATATTGATTTAATTGTTTAGCTGCTGTGGCGCTCCGCTGGGGACGATTACCCGTCTGCGTGGAGCAGCAGCTGAAAGCAATCAGCTGTTCCAGCAGGCAGGTGGGCGTGTCTCAGCGGAGCGTCAGTATAAAAGCATGGCGATCGCTGTGATCGGGGCTGCTGCAAGGCCTGCCGTTTTCACGGCACCTTTTGAGTTATAGTTTGGGGTATTGTGTTTTATTTTGCACTTTTTGTACGGTTTTCTGTATTTGTCCTCTGTGCGTTACCATCGCTGGTAACGTCACATGACCGCCTTTATTTTACTTTCACTTTGTTTGTTGTTAATAAATCCTGCGCGCCTGTGCCGGCGTTTCAACACCACCTCTGTCTCTCTGTATGCTTGAACAGCGGCTACCCACGCGTGTGACCCGAGGAAGACCCTGTCACACCCATAGGGCTTGACATTTATCAAATTGGTTAATATAAGATATGACACAAGGAAGACCCTTAATATATATATATATATATATATATATATATATATATATATATATATATATATATATATATATATATATATATATATATTTCCACATTATTGTTATTATTCTGCTTTTTTCTTTCTTTCTTGGTTGCTGAGGATTCCACTGATCAGAAGATATGAATAATTCACAGTGTCAAGTATAATATAATTGGCTCACGTTGAGAATAATGAGCACTAAAGTATCATGAGAAAATACATTTTCCCTTTAGGGACACATTTTAGGGCTGTTATCTGAAAGTGCTGTGAAGATGCAACCAGTTACAGCGCAGATCAGGTTTGAATTCAAAATAAACACAGATCTTCCATTTCACCATTTTTCAACTATAGAAAAACTACTGCTGGTCCAAAAACTACTGATCTACGGTTTTTGTTGCTGCATTAGACAACATAAATAAAATTCACGTGTTGTCACTTGTGACAGGGTAGATGGATTCCCTGCACTGAAAAGGTCACCTCCCACCAGCAGGAACATGGGGGACCTGTCCATCCGGCAGGCGCTGGCAAATACGGGGTTAATATTCTGTAGGAGTCGGCCTGCTAGGAGGCCGGAGGAGGGGAACGAGGTACACCTGGTTTCAAGTTGGGGCAGAGCCAAGGTATTCAAAAGGGGCAGAAAATCCAACGTTCGGGGCAGTTTTCCTGGGATCAGGGAATCGAAGCAACATATGTCCACTGTGCAACGATAAACTCTCCTGTTTTATCTCCTGCAGAGTAAGAAGGTAATGAATGCTTCAGAAGACCAAAAGCAATAGGTGCAGCAGGGATAACTTGTCCTGCAAACAAACAGCAATTCTGTTTCATTTTACGCTTTGATATATATGTTCACTTACCACCCCAGGACATGTATATATTTGTAAATAGACACCTTTTTAAAGGCACTGTTCCCATTTATTTTCTGGACAGTTTTTGTTGACTTTTGTGAAAATAAGCATTTGTTGGTTTTTATTAAAAATACCAACTCACTCTGTGTATCACTTCGAGGCCTTCCACATAATAATAATAATAATAATAAATAATAATAATAATAATCTTTATTTTTTTATAGCACAAGTCATACAACACATCTCAAAGCACTTTACAGTTTAAAACAATACACAGTGATATTTGAAACAAAATTTAAAAATGGTCACAGCAGCATTTAGCATTTACATGAAGCAGGTTACACATTAAAACAAGGACACACAAGTTTAGCCCAGAAACAGAGGACACACAGCACCAGTACTGTACAACACATAAACAGCCCTACACAGACTCAAATGCCATTTTAAAAAATACGTGTTTTTGGTTGCTTTTGAAAATACCAACAGTATTTGAATCTTTTATTTTCTGTGGGAGAGCATTCCAGAACTTGGGTGCATAGCAACTGAAGGCCCTATCTACCACAGACTGAAGCCTAGATTTTGGCACCGTTAAGAGCCCAGCACCTGCAGATCTTAAGTTTTGCACTTGATAATATACAGTTAACAAATCAGAGATATAGCTAGGAGCTAGACGATTCAAGGCCTTATATGTTAACAGTAGTAATTTAAACTCAACCCTGAACTTAACAGGGAGCCAATGCAAAGAAGCCTGGACAGGTGTAATATGTACAAAAGATTTAGACCTAGTTAGGACTCGAGCAATCAAGTTCTGAACATATTGTAGCCTATTAATAACGTGTTTAGAGGCTCCAGCAAACAATGCATTACAGTAGTTGAGTCAGGAGGAGACGAAGACATGCACGAGTCTCTCTGCATCAGGTAGAGAGAGAACAGGTCTTAAGCGGGCTATGTTACACAGATGGAAAAGAAACACCTTTGTAACATTTCGAGCATGAGCTTCTAAAGTTGGGTGAGAATCAAAAATAACACTGAGATTTCTCATTTCAGAACACGCTTTAATTTCAAGCTCATCAATAACCAAGCTGAAGTTCCCCACATTATTCAGAGAACCCAGCAGCATAACCTCTGTCTTATTGTAATTTAACTGCAGAAAAATTTGTTGCATCCATGATTTGATTTCCACCAAACAGTGTGAGAGTACAGAAACAGCTATTGAAGTGTTAGTTTGAAGATAAATCTGAGTGTCATCTGCATAAGAATGAAAACTAACTCCATGGCGCTGGATTATCTGGCCAAGTGGCAGCATATAGATATTAAATAACAAAGGACCTACAATAGAGCCCTGGGGGACACCTGTGGAAACCGAACTAGAATAGAACGAGTACGGCTCCATCGAGACAGATTGCTTCCTGTCCGACAGATAAGACTTAAGCCAACACAGTGCAGTACCGGAGATAACAACAGAGTTCTATAGGCACCTAATAAGAATATGGTTGACTGTGTCAAATGCGGCGCTAAGGTCCAGGAGTACCAAGATAGATAAAACTCATTACTTTTAAATATTCACTTATTTGTATTACAGTGGTGGTGGTACTTTGAATGTAAGTTTGGCAGGGATGGTTAAATCCACGGGCTTCATTTACTAAAGGTTCTTATGCGATGACACGCATGTTATCCAAGGATAAGGCACGTCCTAGATAATCCCATATTTACCAACCACGATAAAGCACGACTTAAAGCATAAAATGTGAGTTAGCTTGCGCACCTTAAAAATAACACGATGGGTACAGTGATGTATTCAAATAAAGTGGCATGAGAGTACTAATGAGGCTAATGATATTCAGACGATACTTACTAAACTGCGCAAGCCATGAAGCACACCTTAAATCGCGTGCTAGATAGCACTGATGGAAAGCTGATGTTACGAGCTGAGATCCGTCTTAAAGCTGTCTGTCAGCACAAGGTACAGGTATAAGTAAGTATGATACTACACATCTGAAACTCTGTAAATAAGGAAGACTCATTTTAAAATGCAAAATGCTTTTTATATATACTTTACAGCCATGACGGTGTCTCTGTAGGATTGTTTATAACTTTTTATTTATTTATTTTTGTGATCTTGCCTTTCAAACACTGTTATAGAGTATTTAATACATATATTTAGTAAAAGTGAAGAACTGACAACTGCGTATCTCAATCTCTGCTCATTCCTTTATAGTCAATTAATTTGTTAATACACACCTTATCTTCTGTGATAAGGCACGTCTTAATATGCTAATGATATCAATAGAGTCTTAATAAGCGGCGTTCACATTAGTAAATACCAACTTATTTATAGTTAAGACATGTGTTACGGGATTGTGTTAACACGCGTCTTGTGGTTATTTTTAAGAACCTTTAGTAAATGATGCCCCATATCTGCCAACCATCACGTGGGGGGTGTGGCCATTTCACAATTGGGTATCCAAGTGTGAACTGGGGAATGGCCACATATATAACAAGGAAGCTCAATCCTTTGTTTGGTGTAGGAGTGTTGCAGTGTAGGGTGAGTTAATGTGTTTGTGAGACTATTCAGTGAAGGCCAGTGCTCAGTCTGAATAGTACAGTTTGTTTTTGTATTGTTTTGTGTGTTTATTTTGGCAACTATGCCGTGTTTCTTTTTGATTTCTGTTTTGTAAATAATCAATAATCAGACCACGATAATGCAGGTGCAATAGTGGTTTATTTTTATAATCCTATTGCCTGATGGCTAAACAGCAGAAAACAATAACAATGTTAACACACAATACAGCGGCATGTATTGCTCTGTTTATAATCCACGGGTTGGTCCCGAAATAATACACAGTCCTGTTCTTATTCATCCACACATAACACAGACACAAACACAAGTGTTCTAGTGCTTGTAGTGAAAATACAATTCTGGTGATCCAAAGTGCAGTGTTGTTGATCTAGGTTTAGTGCTGGCCTTTGGCGACAGCTCAGGATCGTATTAGCCATCTAAATAACAACAAACAGTATTCTTAACGACAAACAAAACAAACACAATATCACAGCACTGTTCTCCTTTTTGTTAAACAAGCTTTTAACCATTCACAAAGGAACAGATCACATCACTACGTCCCCTTATACCTCCAACCATGACACCTTAGATAACGAGTGCAACCGCTCCTCCAATCCGGGTCGATGATTTAGTGTACCGTAGCTCTGCCCCCTTTCTAGATGGCCAACTTCTGCCGAATCCTGGGAATGAACTGTTGGGCCATCCAGTCCAGAGTACTCTGTTCACTTTACACAGCGCCCTCGCAGGTCGGGAGATCTAACACCAAGAATCTTTCGATCTCTGTCACAGAAACGTACACGCTGTAATATTTCAGGTTATAACATGGACCTGTTTGCAAACAAACTATACAGGCTGAATGTTAACAGGTTAAAGTCTTTCACATAGTTCATCAAGTTTTTCAAGCCAAGTGGTTTCCTGGATATATCCTCTAATAACTTTACAATGAGACTCTGTTTCTATTATATAGCCTTCAAGTCATTTCCAAGCATGTTTGCTAAACCTTTAAACCTTGTCTAATAAATGTATAAGGCATTCACAACTGGGTGGTGCATGGGCTCAGTCTTCTCCCATAATCCATCAGCCTAATAAAACTCAAGTTCATTTTCTCTGAGGATTAACTAAAATGGGATATATTGACCCGTTTTCCTTTCGAAAGCAGCAATATGCTGGCAAACACAGAGTGAATGAAAATGAAGTATAACAAGTTCTTTACCAACTTCTATTTTAAAGTAACTTCTTAAATATATATATATATAGAGTCATTCTCAACGTGGAATATTAGATCTGTAGAACATCAATTTGACCTTAGTTTGTTCTATTTATTTTGTATTTTTTTTACAGATGAATGATGAATCCACAGCACTATAACTTTTCTAACTACTGTGCTTGCTGAAACGAAACATCAGACTTGTAATCACTGTAAATATTAGGTCTCTTTTTTTAAAATTACTTTTATATTTACAGATTGTTTTGTCTTTGTTAGTTCAAATATTAACTACCAGGTGTTTTGCTGAATCACCAATCAGGTGAATCAGGATTGTACTGTATGCGATCAGTAATCTGTACACTTAACTGGTTTTAGAATTGAACTGTATTGAGCAGTAGGAGAAACAAAGCTTTTCAGAGATGCTGAAAATAGAAGTTGCTTACATTGGGGCAATTCGTGTTCTGTTACAATTATCAGCATTACACAAAGTTTATTCTGTTTTAGTACATTAAAAAGAAACAAAAAATTGTCAAAATTAAACAAAAAAAAAAAAAAAAAAAAAACGAAAGCCAAATTTTGTTGTAGAATATTGTGGTAAAAATGACAGATGGCTGTGCCATACACAGCTGTCAATGGGGAATTGAGGAAATGCTGGTTGGCTGCTCCACAGTATGCAAATAAGGTAATGGGAGGAAGAATCAAGGAGAACACTGGTGTTTTGGGAGGGGTTCAGGAGAGCGCACTATGGGTGACGGTGATATAGTGTGTTACTCAGGTAGGATTAACCAATTTCACATATTTCAACATTTATTGTCTTATCAAATCAATCTCAATGCTAAGGCCAGACACCCTTTATTATAACTGATTTATACTGACAATTCTGTAATTGAAACAGCTACAACAACAATAGACATATATTAGTGCTCTATTAAAATAAAAGGAAGAAAGCAGATACAAGCTGCAAAATGAATGATTGTTTTACATCCCTCTGCAGCGTAGGGTAACTAAGCTGCAAAAAAGCAACTCCATCCCCAGCTCCCTTTCATCAACAAGGGTGCTTTATTTGGTTGTACAGACATAATGTAATTAAGAGGAACTGGATTGATTGCTATAGAACTAAATGAATGCAGAAGGAATATGGGCCTGTTTACCTTTATTAACCCATGTTTCTTATACAAATTAAAAACAACGGAAGTAAAATAAATTACAAGGCATTATTGTAGAAAGTAGAAATCATATATTGATTTAGATTTTCAAAAGAGGGAGGGGGCTGATTCCCCTCAGTTGGATAATTGGGAGATCATTTAGAGAATTTAGTATAAAAGAGGGTTGTTGGCACTCTCCTGCTACTGAAGCGGTACAGCAGCTCCTTTGTTTGATAATGAAGTACAGGCTCAAAGTTTATTAACATTTTAACAACCAAAAAATGTCTTCATTATACTGTTAATAAGGCTATATAGGTAGATTGTTCTGAATAAGTCTTAAATGAGTGTGGGCTAAAAACCTGATGCATCGTGCTCTCAGAATAGCAGAGTACACACAGCAAGATAGAGGCTCTATTCTGCCTGGGAATCACCTGGCCATTCTCCATCTCCCAGAGCTAGTGAGGGGGGTGCTGAGCTTTAAGAAGGACCATACAAGGTTCCCATCTGTTATTGGCCGTAACACTGGATAAAACTGTAGTGGGAATGGTATTGGTGTGGTCAGTGAAGCTTAATCTGCCTGCATCTGTTTATGGAAAAAAGAGCATTTGTCAGCCTGTTATAATTGAGGGTACTGTAAAATAATGAAATTATTTGATATGAAATTCTGTAATTATTTTTTGCCACCCTGAAATCAAATAGGAACCCAACATGAGAAGCATGAAGGTAAGCTTTAATGTGCAGTATCTTCTTGCTGCTCTTTATTCCAGCCTGATTTGGACGAGGTGTTCTGCCAAGTCATGATAATTTGACTATCAAGGTTACCTAGACATTATTACATTATCCAACACACTGTGCATTACATAATTTTAGTTGATGCTCCAGCAGTGAGTTATATGTAAATAAAAGAGATTAACCCTTACTAGCACAGCTATGATTACATAACTAAGCTTTAAACAAAAGCAACATTTCCTGTTTTTTTTTTTTTTTATACCAAGTTTCAAGAATAAGGCAGAAAAGCAGAAACAAATCCAAACATTTATATTGAGGTTGAAAATGGAAAATACTTCTTTGCACATTCAATGATTTCTGGGTGCAAAAATGTATATATGTATGTATGCATATGTATAGATATATATATATATATATATATATATATATATATATATATATATATATATATATATATGTATATATTATATATATATCTATATATATATATATAGATATATATATATATATATATGTATATATATATATATATATATATATATATATATATATATATATATATATATATATATATATATATATATATATATATGTATGCATGTATGTGTGTGTGTGTGTGTGTGTGTGCATGTGTTTTAAAAGTACATAGCCAGTGTTGGTGCCTGTTACAGCAAAACACAATGGCAAGTTGGCCTGATGACAGTTACAGATGGGCATTGCCACTGCTAAACCTCTTTCACATCTATGCCCTAGTTACTCACAGACCTACATGAACTTGCTCAGAATGCACATGATTTCTTAATCTAAATCCTTATTGTGGCTTTACCACCCACTCAATGTTCTGCCCAATAAAATAATATTAATTGTACAAAGAAACTTCAAAATGTGTAGTTCAAAACCTGCTAGTTGTTTCTTAACATCTTTCACACACAAACTGCCCATATTCTCCCTGCATAGCTTACTCATTTTTTTTCCAAAGGTCTTTAGAACATATGGGGGGATCATCTAGTAAAAGCACCACTTTGAATGCAAGTTGAGTCATTCAAGCATGGTTCAAATCCCACACGTCAGCTGACCAACGTCTCCAGATGAGGACTTCTCAGGCTGGGCCCTAGTTACCAATGTTCAGTTGTAACATCAGTTGCTTAAATTCTATCTGCTGGTAGAAAATATTTTAGACTAAAATACCCTTTACCTCGTGAAAAAGCAACCTTCTACAATGGATTACACATCTAAGATCTAAGCCTTAATGTAAATCTAACATAACACCTTTGGTAGCCCCCACAAATCAGCATGCATAACGAATAAACCAAGTTTTCTGTAGATAATCTGACGTGACTTCTTACCAAAAAGCCATGGAAACGCCTTCATTGTCATTTCCCTGGTTTGATGCAGTGACACATGCTAGCTAGGCTCTACCATTGAGCTGTGGCTCCCCTTTTTCACAAAACATATAAGTATTACCGAGGTATGCTTTTTAAATCTCACACAGCTAGGAAAAGAGTTATGAGCTTTAGTCAAATTGTCTAAATTAACCTTTTCTTTCAGGATGAGAAGCATGCACTTCACTTCAATTCCTTTCACAGAGTAAACCCAGATGTTAAGACCTTTGTTAAATACAGTCTGACTGGAATATCAAATTCTGCTAAGATTACTCTAGCACACTGCAGTTGGTTTAATAATAATATGCATATCAAAAGAAGGATTCTGTTACCTGGCTTGGGATATTAATTTCTTCTTCAGCTATTTGAACCCCCGTCAAACACATAGTATCAAAATAATCATGAGTATGTTAAAAAAAATAGTAGGAATACATGCAACACAGTAGTAGGAATACATGCAACACAGTAGTGTGCTTTGTTATAAGTACTACAGCCTGTCTAATACTACAAAATTATCAAGTTACATTAAAATGTAAATTCCAAATTATATATGATGCAATTAAATAAATACAGTTATTTTGGCACTAATCACAATACATGGGGCGCTCAAAGAACGCCATTCAAAACCATCTGCCACTGTATTAAGTCAGGTGAACACCCCATAACATTAGTATATTTAAATACTGTATTAACAATTAATTGGTCAGCAGAATTATATGGGTCTAAAGGAATACAGTACTGTATGTTACCACTTCTAAGAAAAAAATTACCATATTTAGTCAGTTCTACAGACAATTTTAAACTCAACCTGATACTCAAATAGCAATGTCATATTTTATTAACAATAGTAAGCCTTACATAAGTATTAGTTTGTTACAACTGCGAGTTACAATATGCTATATCATTTTCTAAAGTACAAGTTATAGGTAAGATACTGAAGTAACCCTACACTACTGTGATAGATATTTATACTGTATAAGAGAAGCACAAATTGCTTTCAGCCTTTGCAAGCGTACTGTATAAATAATAAGCAATAGTGTCAAGTTGCCATGGTGATTTTAGTGTTTTGACAAGATGAAGTGGTTCTTGTATGGTATGCAGGTTGCGTTTGTTCGTGAATTAATTGGTTATGAAAGTTAAGGGACAGTCCCTCCAGACAGCCACGTGGCCGACAGGCGTTATGCAATGTACATCTCAATCATGACCCGAACACCTCCGCCATTCTGTCCAATAGAGACTGTTTCCAATTTAAGCTGGTTTCATGATGTAGACTAATTTATTAATGTTCACTGAGGGCTAAATTGCAGCCACCAAACACTCCTGAAATGGTTTCAAACATAGGCCTCCAGAGGTCAAAGCTATGAGAAACCGTCTGAGCCACCTAACCACCATTTATGCTGATACTTCAGCATGAAAAATTGTTTTTTCTATTATCATCTTGACAAAAAACATTATGCAAAAGTAATACTCGTGTAATGTTGGTAACAGAACGAAATAGCTAGAATATGCAAAGTAATACAATTAAAACCATGTTACTCTCCAGGGGCTTAGATGTGCAGATACCTGTAACAGCTGCGTGGGTTGTCTGTGAAATGATTACAACTAATCTCAGCCTACTTTTCATACAGACATAAAATGCATTGCTTGGGTGGATGGCTCCACTCTATTAACAATATTATATAATATTCAGTGGTCAGAGTGAGGCAAATGATCAAGATGAGCAAACACGAACTCCAAGAACAGGGGCTGTATTAGCATTATGTATTCTGACCAGCAAAGTTATTGAATAAATTGGTCTTATAGTTTTACAGAACAGGATGTAGGGTAAAATGCAAATTTACCATTGTAGAAATTGCATGAGTTCATCCTGTTCAGTAACACTTCAGTCCTAATTGTACTCTAGATATAGACCATCAAAATCAGGGACTGACAAGCTGAGCTGTGTATATGAATATGGTACAAAATATAGATGTTTTTACTGTATACCAATAAACATATTTCTCATAGGCTTTTGTCTATTAAGTCACAAACTGATGGTTGTTTCTTACCAGTTTGGCTACCATTGTCACATTTATTTCCCTTTAAGTAAATTGTTAAAATATGGTGCACATGGAGTTAGCTGTACTGATCATTTCTTGATTTAAAGGTAGTTTCACAAGAAAATCTGAACTGCTACTTCTATAAGTTCTATAAACAAAGTTAAAATACGCTGTCTGTTGTGAATGTGCCGATTATACAGAAAGGTGTTGGTAAACCCTGGGCAGTAACCTTGAAATTACTGACATTGCAAATGCCAGCAATTAATATATAAGAGCACAGACTTTGCAGAATTGTATTAATGAAAGTGCTACTGACATGATGACTTTGTATGTGAAACAGTATTTTTTTTAAAAAAGCACAATTTATGAGGTTAATGTTTCATCAGTCAAACTACATATATTGCGTTTATGTTGATCTATATATTAACCAATATTTAATAAAGAAACATGTCTTTACTATTCTGTAAAGTTAATACAGTAGACATGACAAAATGTTGTAAAGATTTAAATTCTTTCAGTTGGGAGAGATGATTCTCTGTTCTTGGCTCATTGGATACAGATTTTCAATGAGATTTGTCCCTTTGGCAGTGAGGTATTTCCACATGTAAGGAGCTTGTGGATTTTAGTCTATGCAATGATTGGCGATTATTTAAACCTGGAAATCTGGTAAACTTTTTTATTAAATCAGAACTCTTAAACTTTTTTTCCTGTGTTTTGTGAAGAATGGTCTTTAATGCATTCACTTTTTTTTTTTTTTTCATCTTGCAGATTTGAATTGGCTTTGGCTAAGTTCAGATTTAATTATATTGCTGTAATGTTGCTGTTGTGAACACTGCAGTGTATTATAATTTTTATATTATCTATAAAGTTTAACTATAGTCAAGGACAGGAGGTAATATAAATCTTCTGATCTGAGAAGAAAAAGGTTTGATAGCTTCAAATATATCAAAGCTACACTGTTCGTACATTATGCAGATGAGTAGTATGATGAATCCAAGCATCTTCGATTGTTCTTAAAATAATAATGCAATTTGGCTACTCAAATAAAAGGCATATATTAAGCCATAATGGCCCAATATGGCACTTTCACAGGTAAATAGTTATCTACCATTATATTATTTTGAGTAAATCAATAAATGTTTATACATACATATCAAATAAAAAATAAAAAAATAAAACACATTCTGGTAAAGTATTACACAGTATACCAAAATATTGCAATATATCCTCTTAGACCAGTTATTCAAATGCAGTTGTAGGGTTAGAGATGAACTAAGAAAAGGTTAATATTATTAATGGAAACTGAATTTACCAGACATAAGTTGTCTTCCTAGGAAAAGAGATGTATCTGCATAGCTAAAAACAATTCTATTGAGAATGCAGATTAGAGGTTTAATCAGGTTGCGGTTTGACATTTAAGGTGAATGAGAGTTGAGAGTGTGTCTGTCTGAAGGGGTTACACTTTGGCTGAACTCAAGAACATGTGCCCCTCTTACTAGCAGACATGCTGCTGTTGATTACAATTAGCAAGTTAACCAGTTGGGAACACGCCTAGTTTATAGTTGTTGGAATCAACAGCATAGAATGTTGAAATCAAATAGAGGAACAATGTAAAATTTTTAATTACTGTTTGGACATGAATCATTATACAGTATAAACCACCAATATATTAGTTTCCTTACACAGTTTGTATATTGCTGGATCTTGATGGCATTGTCTTGTGGGCAGTTGCACTCCAAGATTATAAATGCATTTATGCTTAGGAAGAAGGATAACAGGAACTTTGGAAGCTCTACTGTTTAACCCTGAATCACAACTGAATAAAGGCTCACTTATTACAGTATCATCTCCATTTTTATGAAGTATTTTTTTTGGGACCTATTTAGCATTCTATTACGTATGTTGACTATGGTGCCTGACTACAGAGTTGTAAAGGGGGAGCAATATATGTATATATATATATACACACACCACATATATACAGTGCCTTGAAAAATTCTTCACACCCTTGAACATTTTTCACATTCTGCTGCCTAAAAAATACAATTCAAAATGCATTAATGTAGGAGTTTGTTTCACTGATCTACACAACACCATCTACACTTTCAACATGAAAGAACAATTATAAAAATATTCAAAAAGTAATTAAAAATAAAAAAAAACTAAAAGTCTTGATTGTAGAAGTCTTCACACCCCTTGAGTCAATACTTGGTGCAAGCCCCTTTTGCAGCAATAACAGCCATGATTCTTTTTGGAAGTGTCTACCACCTTAGCACAGCAGAATAGCTCAAGCTCTTTCAAGTTGGCTGGGGATAGTCTGTGGTCTGTAGTCTTCAAGTCTTGCCACAGATTTTCTATAGGATTCAGGTCTGGGCTTTGACTAGTCCACTCGAGGACATTCACTTTCTTCTTGCTGAGCCATTCCATTGTTGCTTTTAATTTGTGATAAGGAACATTGTCCTGCTGAAAGGTGAATCTTCTCCCCAGTCCCAGGTCTCTGGCAGACTGGAACAGGTTTTCCTCCAGGATATGCCTGTACTTTGCACCATCCATCTTTCCCTGGATCTTTACAAGCCTCCCTGTCCCTGCTGCTGCAAAGCGTCCCCAAAACATAATGCTGCCACCACCATGCTTTACTGTAGGCATGGTGTTAGCAGGGTGATGTGCCGTGTTTGGTTTACGTAACACATATCACTTAGCATTGAGACTAAAAAGTTCCACTTTGGTCTCATCAGACAACAAAACCTTCTCCCAGATGCGTGCAGTGTCCCTTAAGTGTTTCTTTGCAAAAGCTATGCAGCACATCATATGGCTTTTTTTCAGCAGTGGCCTCCTTGCCACCCTTCCATACAGGCCATGTTTGTGGAGTACTCTTGAAATTGTTGAACAGTCAACATTTTCCCCAATCTCAGCCAGAGACCTCTGTCGTTCTTTTAATGTAATCTTACGCTTCACAGTGACCTCCCTCAGCAGTTTCCTTAAGCCATGGCTACTGACTTTGGAGGGACGGCCTGATCGAGGCAGTGTCTTGGAGGTACCAAACTGTTTCCACTTTACAATGATGGACCTGACAGTGCCCCAAGGGATATTCAAAGACATTGAAGGTTTGTTATGGCCTTCCCTCAATCTGTATCATTCAATAACTTTATTCCGGAGTTCTTTTGGCAGCTCCTTGTTTGGCATGTTTGCCATTTGCTTCAGATTCACTTCATACAACAGAAACAGCTTGATTCTTCTCCCAGGAGTATTTGAATCAGTTGAACTGCCATGACTGGACACAGGTGGGCTCTATTTAACTTATTAAGTGCCTTGTTAAGGCAATTTGTTGTACCTGAGCTAATTTGGGTTTGTTATGACAAAGGATGTGAAGACTTATGCAATCAAGACTTTTTTTTTTTTAATTACATTTTTAATATTTCTATAATTGTTCTTTCGTGTTGAAAGTGTAGGTGATGTCATGTAGATCAATGAAACAAACTCCTACTTGAATGCATTTTGAATTTTATTTTTGAGGTAGCAGAATATAAAAAATGTTCAAGGGTGCGAAGACTTTTTCAAGGCACTGTATATATGGCAAAATATGTTGAGCAAAACAACACACAGAACAGGAAAAAATAAAGTAAAAACTGTCCATACCACAACTGTAGGGATTGCATGAGATGCTTTCAGCAGTCTAAAATGTTTTTTTGTAACTTCCTTTAATAAAATGTTATATTATTTTAATGTTATTCATATGGAATGCTATTTCTTTTCATAGAGGACATGGACTCAAAGGTTAATCTATGAGATAAGTATTGTTCTTGTGGTACAAGCACTCTGCAGTTGGAACTGAAATTACGTTTGATATCTTTTGACAGTCAAGAATGATGCAATAACTTAACAACTGCTGTACTGTACAGTGCATGCAACTACTCAGCCTAATAAATACATAATAAAGTATCTCTATCAGTTTTCATTGCCTTTCATGTACATCTTTGGTAGATCAAGCTTGCTCACTATTTGCATTAGGGTTATTTTTCATATCTTTCATGTCACAATATTCCAACCTTTCTCTTCCCCTATTAGTCACCAGTTCCTAACATTGCCACTTGATAATATTTCTACAGTGTAATTGCATTGTAATAAGCTGTTACTACTGAGCTTCAGCACTTTCAACATTTAGAAAGTATTCAGTTAAAAAAAAAACTAAAAAAACATGTTGATAGAATGTTAATGTACAGTAAGCCTTTTAGGCACAGCAATGGAGGTGGAATGATCAGCAAAGAAGGTGAACTGTGGGGGTGAACATCAGATCTACAGTCAAGATTGCAGCCAAGATATAATTCGAGAAAGAACACCCCGTGACAGGCGATATAAAATGTAGTTGGTAAAAACAGCCATAGGGCATCTCAGGAAGTCTAATACCTTATCACTGCAATTATGTACTTTTTTTTTTATTGTTTTACTTATTACATATTCTGCTATACCTGTTGTAACTGAGTGTGATTGTGTCATGGTGTCATCTACAAGGGAATTATATGGGAAAAATATGTTTCCTTATACCGTTGGCCTTATATCAAGATTTATTGTTGAACACATTGTTTTAAGATATAGATTTAATAAAATAAGAGATGTGATTTTTTGCCTTTTTAGTTTGTAATGTGAAAGGTTACTTCAAATAACCATTGAACCATGAACTGCAAGGAATGGTGATTAATTGTCATTTTATGGTGAAACAGGCTTGTAACAATGAGGTCCCTGGTTCAAATCGCGACTCAGCCACTGACTCACTGTGTGACCCTGAGCAAGTCACTTAAACTCCTTGTGCTCCGTCTTTCGGGTGAGACGTTTTTGCAAGTAACTCTGCAGCTGATGCATAGTTCACAAACCCTAGTCTTGTATCTTGTAAAGAGCTTTGTGATGGTGGTCCACTATGAAAGGCGCTATATAAAAATAAAGATTATTATTATTATTATTATTAACTTTCCTTTCTTTGCCATGTTGAACCATCGCTGCTTTAAAATGCTTTGTTACGCATTTACTATGGGATACCACAGTAAACCTTATGTAGTACTGCATGTAATAAAAACAGGCATGATACACAGTGGTAGATATTTGGAAGGTTCGTCTCAATTTATTTAACTGTATGAATATGAAATTTCATTTACACGGGGGATGCAAGCAAGTTCTTTCATCCTCGCAGTTTCAAATCTCTAGTATGATAAAATTATAATCTTATGCTTGGGACCAGTTGTAGGTAACGCAGAAAAGTTTTTAAATGCAGAATATTTCAGTTTAATTTGAGCCCTGCAGTTTAAAATTACATCAAAGCTTAAAAATATAACCGTAATATAATATCCCGCAATTTTGCTTTGTTGATTTATACTCCCACCCACGCATTCCCACAGCAATATCAGAATTAATTTCCTGAAACAAAAATCTGTCTCAGATTTTTTAATTTCGCCTTTTATTTAAAGTGAAAGGGAGAGATAAAAATCATATAACTTCAAGCCAGTTCCCACAATTGTTTTACACACCTACTTTGGAGTAACCAGAATCTACCAGCACTACTTTCAACTAAAAGGAGGTCATGCCTTGCTTAGAATCATTACACATTGTCCATCCACTGCAAGGTTTCTCTAAGTCCCCAGTAATTGAAGGTAATATAATCTCAAGTAATCCAATACAAAGTGGAGTGTGTCAAATACACAGTGTTTAATTTACCATTGTGGTGGTTGTTAGCCTTTAAATCTGTGAAAACTAAATCTTTCTTTTTTGTTTCAATGGGAGCTAGCATTCCAAGGATTAATAGTAAGCAAGTGTACTCAGCCTGTATGTGTGATGTAATTTACCAGTTAGCCTGCAGGAAAACATTTAGATGACATCAGAAATACCATGAAACTCATGCAGTGTTTTTTTTTTAGACCATACAATTTAATCTAACTTTCATATGCATATGTGTGGGATCTTAACCATCATGTTACCCTTGGCAAATGTTTACCTGGCATCTATTTATTTTGCTGCCAACCTTGGGACTAAATGCATCTCTAATCCATCCTGGCTTATCACCTCAATGGTCATCTATCTGGGAGTCATGTTGTTGCCTCTCTGGCCAAAGCCTGTGGCGATCCTAGAGCCGTTGTTACAGTACTTATGATACCCTGCTCAAAATGAATGTTTTTGATTGTTGTTGCTGGAGATCTAGAGCATTGCCTTGGGTGTCTCAGTGCAAGGCATTTGTGCTGTACTGCAAGTGGGCATTCAGATCTCTAGCACTGTTGGGGAGTGCTTTGATAACCTGCTGACACGAGCATGAAAAAAACAGGAACATGCCTTCGGTGAAACTACTCCAGTACTATTTAATAGTGGAAACAAAAAAGCTGGGAGATTGTCTAAAATGGTAGCATTAAGTACAGGCTTTAGGTATATAAAATGTATGTGGGGGTTTCTTCCCGTCTCACTTCCCCTCCAGATGGACTGGTCAAATATGTCATATAATGGACGATGGATAACCATAATGTAGAGTTAAAATGAACATTAAAGTTATTTCTGAAATAAAGTATTTGCATGATTACACAATGGACTGTATGCCTGTCTTTATATTGTGATTATAACTTCTGCTCTACTGTTGGAAAACATGCTGTAAGCAGACTTTGCATTGAATTTCTCAGACCTCTCTTCCATGGTGCACAGCTCCAGTTTTGCCTGAAAGAGAATTCCACACTCGAGTAACGTTGATCAATTATTTTGAAACTGTTAATCTAGCTGACTACATTTATGGTCTCTAGAGAAATGTGTTGCAATACATGGTTTGTTTTTGCACTATCAATAACCCATGGATGTTAACTTTTAATAAAATGTAATTTAATTACTGACATTTACCATTGTTCAAAACTTGTCATTGATATTTAATAATTCATATTAAGTAACTATTCATTAATACAAGGCTTATTATATGTTATATAACTATATTAATAATACCTCAACCCTATAATAAAGCGACATGCCACTTAATGTGTAGGATGAATTGCCAATTTCAAGAACATACCAGAAACTTATACTGGAAAGCTACAGTATTTATTTATAATGTTTGCTGTGTTTCTCAACCCACTGGGGTCTTACAGTCTGTTTAATCCACAATTGTAAAACTAACATTACAGAAACTCTACTATAAGTTATATTGATATACTCTTGTCTTTCAATTCTCTAAAAACATTATGTGTATACCATTAAAAAAATCAACAAGTTGAAACACCTTAAAGGGAAGTCAATATTAGTTACGATTTTGTTAAATCCCTACAACAAACATAATAAATGGATATATAGCCATTCTATGTTACCATGGCAACAGATTCGTAAACTGGGGAAAAAAATCAATCCTGATATTAGTCACGTTCACAATATTGTTTCCTTCCTACGTCATCCTCTTCTTCAGTGTGCAGTGCCTGTACCGCTTAATGTCAGCAGCCATCATATGTATCACTGATTACAAGCACTGTAAAGCAGACAACAATAGGCTAGATTAAAAACAGACATGAGCACAATTGTGGACAACTTTGAAGCAAGCTCTCTCCGAAGCATTCTTAGCAGTGCTGCGCAGACATAACTATGACTGCAGCATTTTCTACAGCAGCCCGTCCCAGTTTACACAAACAAAATGTTAGGTTATTACCATAACACTGGTTCCCTGAAAAGAGAATGACAACCATTACCGAATGGGAAGAGCCTCTCTGACCATCAATCACTGAGCATATATACAAAAGATGCCCTATCAGGGCCCTGCTGTGAGGGGGAAGTCCCTCCCACCCCCTGTTGAAGAGGGACATCCTCACAGAAGCACATCGCCATTTTCTTTCGAAAACAGAGGTCAGCTAGGGACACGACCTCAAAGGGTAATGGTTGTCATTCTCTTTCAGGGAACCAGGGTTATGGTAATAACCTAACATTCCCTTTCAATTAGAATGACAGCCATTACTGAATGGGAAAGCTGTACCAAAGCTGTCGTGGCTCCAGATTACTGACAGTACAGCCTCACGGCGATAGCAACATAGCCCACATGATGCCTAAGGGCATGCCACCTGCAAAACTCTAGAGCCCAGAGAGGGTCTTGTTCGGTTTGTCACATCAAGGCGGTAAAAACGCACAAATGTCTGACTACCTGTCCATGTAGCAGCATTGCATAACTCATCTAAGGAGGCACCATGAAGGAAAGCTCACGAAGTTGCCTGGGCCCTGGTAGAATGGGCCGTAATGTCCCCTGGTAATGGGGAGTCCGTCTGTTCATACACCAAGCATATCGCATCTGTCACCCAGTGAGCTAGATGTTGCTTCGATGGGGCCTGACCTCTACAACGGGACCCATCGCAGACAAACAGATTGTTGGACTGTCTCCAGGACGCCGTCCTATCCAATAACAGTGCAGAGCCCGAACTGGTGCTCCTCTGACTCGTGCGGGGGAGGTCTGAAAGTTTCCAAAACCACTGATTGGTTAATATAGAATGAGGACACCACTTTTGGCAAAAAGGATGAATTTGTTCTTAATGTTACCCGAGAGTCATTCCCAGTAAAAGCCATACATGCGTCATCGATGGACAGCACATGAAGCTCACTTACTCGTGTGGCAGACGTAATGGCTATTAAAAATGCCACTTTAATGAAACAGGGCGCAGTTCTGGCAAGATGGCTCCATTCAATGGCCAGACTCAGAGTTGGAGCTGGGCTGGGTTCGGGTGCCATAATAGCCCCTCCGCTTGGCTCAGGAGGTCTTTGCGCATCGGGAGCTGCCACGGCTGATCTGACAACATGTCGGAGAGGAGAGCAAACCAGGGGCATCTTGGCCATTTGGGTGCAACCAGCAAAACCTGTGCTCTCTCCACCCTGATCCTTTCTAATGTCAGAGGTAGTAATGGTAGCGGAGGGAACGCATGCAATAGCCCCTGTGGCCAGGGGTGAGCTAGCGCGTATACTCCCAGGGGGCCCATGTCTCTCTCCATGGAGAACCATATGTGGCAATGAGTGGACTCGGCTGTGGCAAAGAGGTTGACTCGTGCAGGTCGAAAACTCTCCCAAATCTGTTTAAACATTTGAGGATGCAGCCTCCACTCTGAGCTGTCTGGAGCTCTTCTGGACAGGAGGTCTGCTGCCTTGTTGTCCACACCGGGGAGGTAAACTGTCTTGATGGTTTCTGTGTGTCCAGGACAGGAGTGCGCTAATTGCTGGTGAAAATGGGATAACGCCAGGCTCACTGCTTGCAGCTCTTGCGCATTTATGTGTTCTTGCTGCCCATGTCCCTTCCACTGACCTCTTACTCCTCTCCCATTCCAGACCACTCCCCAGTCCAGGCTGGAGGCGTCTGTAGTGATCACTTCTCTTCTGTGAGGGGATCCGAGGGGAGATCCGAGGCGCAGATTGCAGTAACGGAGCCACCACTCCAGTGTCTTCCAGCATTGTCTGGACACTCGCACCAGCCGGTACTGATCTTGTGCCGGGTGCACCTTGAGCATATTCACCCAGGCTTGAAGCGGGCACATTCTCAGCAGCCCTAGTGGAAGGATTCTCGAGGCGGCTGCCATCAGCCCCAACAACCTTTGATATATTTTGCCCTGTAGGAGAGCATCCTCCATGAATAGTAAGAGTGTGGTCTCCAACGACTGAATCCTGTCTTCCGATAGTGAGACAAGCATGCTCACAGGGTTCAGTTTGATCCCCAGGAAAACTGTGGACTGAGGCAGTATGAAGTTGCTCTTCTGTTGATGTATTGAGAGCCCTAACTTCGTCACATGATCTATGACCTGTTTTGTGTGCGCCTCTGCGCGTGCTTTTGACTGCGTGCAAACTAACCAATCGTCCAGATAGATTAGGATCCGCATACCCCGCAGCCTGAGTGGAGCCAGTCCTGCATCCATGCACTTTGAAAATGTGCGGGGCGCCAGCGAGTGGCCAAATGGCAGCATGCAGAATTCGTACATGTTGCCTTGAAAGGCGAATCGCAGATATTTTCTGTGTACGGGACGGATTGGGATGTAAAAATAGGCGCCTTGCCGGTCGATCGATGTGAACCAGTCGCCCGGTTGGACGGACTGGAGGATATGCTATGCTGTCAACATGTTGAACTTCCTCTGTTTGAGGAACAAGTTGAGGTCCATAATTGGTATGAAACCGCCGTCCCTTTTGGGCACCTGGAAGTACCTAGAGTAAAATCCGCTGAAGGCATCGCTTGGACTTACCAAGCATACAGCGTTCTTCCTTTGAAGATTGGCGATCTCCTGTTGAAAGAGTATCGCGCTCACTGGTTCAACAGTAGTGAGGAGCACACCCTTGAATGGCGGCAGACCTATTCGGGATTGTAGAGCGTATCCGTGTCTCATAGTCGATAGCCCCTCAGTGGCTCCTTTTGGCTTTGGAGGGGGTGGGTCTTTCTTAGGCCCCGGCCTCGGTCTCCAGCTGGAGAACCAGTTACCCCTGTCCTGCGGTGGTCCCCTTCCGCTGGCCCTGCCTCTGCCTGCTTGCTTACTCCGGGGTGGAGGGCGGTGTTCAGACCCTTTTACCCTAGGAGGCTGTGCATGCCACCTTTGCCGCAACCTCCGTGGCCTTGTGGAACCTCTCAAGGCTCACATCAATGGTCGCCCCAAAAATGTGCCCCGGTGTAATGGGGGCATCCAGCAGCACCACCTTTTCGGTCTCCATGACCTTGGCTTGTGTCAGCCACAAATGTCAGCGAGCGGCCACCATCGCAGCCAGCGACCTCCCTGATGCCTGACCTAACTCCCCTATTAGGTCAGTCATCGTCTTAGCCACCGTCTGGAGTTCCCCTGTGTCTGCCTCTGTGTCTTGCAGCCTCTCCACCAGCTGGTTCTGGGAAAGTAGCAGTATGGCTAAGGTGTTGACTGCTCACACAGACAGCGCTGCTGACGCTTATGCCTTCTTCAGCATTGTGTCCGTTGTCCTGCAAAGCTTTGACGGCAGGTTGGGTCCTTATCCCCCTTGGTGAAGATGAAACCTTGCACCAACACTGTGACTGTGTCTCCGACAGCGGGGAATGTGCCTAGGCCTGCTTCTTGGTCTCCTGCAGTCAAAAGCAGAGACTCTGCTGTTCTGGAGGCTGAGGGTGCAGACGCGGGGATGCCCCAGGAGAAGCGCACCAAATCCAGGAAGTCCTGGCATAAGGGGAGGGCGTGCTGTTGGTACCCTCTCTGTTGGAGGAAGTGGTTCCCCTTTCCCTCCTGTTCCTCCGGCCAGGGGATGTCCGCGGCTGCAGCTGCCTGATGCATCAGCGCACGGAACTCCTCCCTCTGGGACATGTGTGGCAAGGGTGCTCCCCACTGTGGCGTGCCTGATGGAAGTGGCTGGGTCCGATACGTCTGATCTGGACGCCGTGAAAGACAGCTCACCTGGGCTAGGGTGTCTATGCTGAGGGGATGGTGAATGAGACTGTAGGGGCTGGGGCTGCCCGGTGGTAGGGGGCAGCCTGCCCTGAGACTTACAGTACTTACAGTCTACGCCAGCTCCGCGAAGCATCACTCGGCCGAGCTTGGGCACCTTTGAGGCGACTGAGACGGTGAACGTCTGCGGCTGCGTGGGGAAGGGGAGCGGTGCCTGCAAGGTGACCTCCTGTCCCCTGGGGAAGGGGAGCGGTGCCATCTCGCCTCTGTACCTGTGGTGGGAAAGGGGAGGATGACCCTGTGCTGGAGAGTTCCCTGGTCACTATAGCAGGAGGGGTCCTGGTCGACCTCTGCGGAGGATCTTGGACCACAGATCTCATTCTCCCATGGCTTGAGGAGAGAGACTCTGCTGGGGATAGGACTGTTCTCCGTCGCTTAGTTCTCCTTGAGAACTTCTGACATGGAGAGTAGTCCAGCTCACCGAGCTGAAGATGTTTTCCCCGGTGCCGAGTCAATCGGGACCAGGTAGGCGCTATTTTCTCAACCTCGCGATCGGCTGGAAAAGCCTGAGGATTGAGAGGGGCGCTAGGCCCAAGCTGTTTTTTTTTTGGTCGCTGTGACTGATTAAATAGGCGTAGAGGACGACGTTGCGAGCCCGCGGTTTCTCCATACAGCACCACAACAGCTCTCCACACGTTGTATCAACTACACAAGGCCTTGTGTAGTGAAAAGAGCAATGGCCACTCGCTAATAAAGCAAGGGCACTCTATTAGACACGCTTGAATCATGATTTTGCCGTGAATTACTATTGAATTTGTGGATAAATCCAACAAAACAAAGCGAAAGCTATCCACAGCCTGTCTCAGAGTGATGAGAGAGAAAATGGAGATGTGCTACTGTGAGGAATGTCCCTCTTCAACAGGAGGTAGGAGGGACTTTCTCCTCACAGCAGGGCCCATATAGGGCAGCTTTTGTATATATGCTCAGTGATTGATGGTCAGAGAGACTCTTCCCATTAGGTAATGGTTGTCATTCGAATTGAAAGGGAATCAACTATCTCAGCCAAACAAAGCCGACAGCTTAAGGAAAACGGTAAGAAACATTACAGCTCAAAAACAACTCGAGACATATTATTGTGTGCTAATATATTCTGACCCATATATTATTCAATTTAAATATTTTTTATGTAGAAAATGTGTTTTTGTTGGATTTGAAAATAAAATGTTTAATTTTAAAAATAAAGTTTGCGTTGAATATGGCAGGGCTGGGAGGATAGACTTCTATCCCTGTCTGATTAAAACTGCATGTGCAGCATGTAGCCTAGAGGTCTTCATGGGTCCAAATTAATCAACTCGACCCGACCACGAACCGACAATTATTTACCCGACCTGATGTAAAATTCTCGTTATTAGGCCCGGATCCGACCCGGCCCTGAAAAATAATGGACCGCTTTTCCTTTCCCCAGTTTAGTATATGCACTGACTAGATATGGTATTAAAGCAGGGTTTTTATCCAGTCAACCTGGAAATCAGTGTTTATTCTATCATGAACCTAAACAGAGGACTGTACAATGAAATATGTAATGTTTGTGTAAAATAAACAAAGATAAATACATTATCTGAAAATCAAATGAACTGAAGTACAATCCCTTAAATGCGTGATTTTATTACAAACTTAACACAAGAGCAAATGGAATTGAGATGGAAAATTTGTGTTTTGCAAAACTTGTTTTCCTTCTTTGTCCACAATAACAACAAATGATTCTCAGAGCACACGACTTTCATTTTTCTGTGAGATTTTGTTCATGGAATTAGTTTTTCTTTTTCAAGTCCTTCATAAACAAATCCATTACTCCGACTTGATCTAAAATAAATATCTTTGATATGGGTCACTTGTCTGCTGCTGTGCTCTGCAAGCCATGTCATGTGCTACTGGGGGAAGCCAATCCATGCAACAGGAATTATAAACAATGATTTTTAGTACCAAGGAGCCCTTTTAATAGTAATCGACAGTTTGTGTATTACTGAGTAAACAAAATCAGACCTGACCCGAGTGTTGCGTGACAATTTTGCACCCGAAAACCCATTTGGTACGAGTCAGGTCTTGGGTCCTCAGGTTCAGGTAGACCTGTGAAGATATCCAATGTGGCTAGGTGCTGAATGAATAATTGATTATCAATTAACCCTGGGCACATGCCTTTAAAAAGGAGCAGAAAAGCTAGTTTCTTCATTCTGCAAACACAGATACAGATTGTCTGGTAAGAAGCGGTTGGCTGTAGGAATCTCACTGTTGAGTGTGTGAACCAGGGTGAGAAAAACACAAAAGGAATGACGTGTCTATACCCGGGTTCCAGTGTTTAGAAACGCAATTTAATTTTAATAAATGTGTGTCAGGGAGAAGGTTGCTGGAACGGGACCCTCTTTTTAGCACTCAGCTGCCTGTAGGCCAACTTTTTGTTGTGGATTTTTGTATTTCATGAACACTTGTGTGTATGTCCTCCTGCACTAGGCCTACTACTGCTAGTACCATAGTGGTGGCCACCTATCACTGCAATTGTAAACACAATCTGGATGCCTGAGCGACGTTTCAATGTCAAACCTCTGCATCTCCGTCGATATTCGATGGATACCCACACAGTAACAGAACACCCCTGTTACAATTGTTTTAAGGTATTGTATACTAGTAGTCTTCAAAATAATAAGTTAAATGTAATGCAGCTTTCAGTTTGAACAAATATCTTCACCAGACATGAGGCTGTAGTGCCCGGTATGTTGACAGCAATTAATAAAAAGCTGTAGCAAGAGCACTGAGTGAAGGTTCTGTAAGCTATGTCTGCATCAATTTGCAAAGTCGAGTTTAGTATCAGGGGTGTTCCGCCCCAGTTCTCAAGATCCATTTACCAGCCAGACCCTACAAAAACCATTCTATTTGTAGCTGATAAATACCACATTCTACCTAGAGACTGTGAGCATTTCATGGGTACTACTGGGAAAGACATGTACATTTAAAATGAATATTTAGGATTTGGCTGGAACAAAAACCAATATTATTCATGCTTCACAGCTCCGTGGACCTGAGGTGAGCATACCAGATAGTGTGTCAACAGTTTTTTATACTAACAGGTCTGTGCACCCTCTATACAAAGGCTTAAATGAGCTGAGAATAAATGGTGAATAACTAACCAGGTCAATGAGAAATCAACAAAAATACCTTTACCCAAATATACTGCAGCTTTCCTGCTCTAATATCAGTAATTTGGACACATTATACTTTAATGTAGTACAGCAGAACTAAAATACAGCAATGTTTTTGTAAGGGTTCTGTTGGTCTCTCTGAAAAGTTGCATTGTTTGGCTGAAGTTCAGAAGTGGCTTTATTGAAAGCTATCTTTTACAGGCCACACACTAGCATTTCAAACCTGTTTAATCTCATTTCATTTGAGAAGCATTTCCTGCTCGGGTTATTGTATGCTTGAACATTAGGCTAGTATTCAAAGTACCACAAATATGACATAGGCAGAGCTGAGGTAACGCGTTCCTGTAATAATATTACTTTTTGTCAATGATGAGGTAATATGGCGAGGGAGTAATTATAGTACAGCTACTTTCAGCAAAATATAAACATGCTTGTCTTGTTACCTTTTCTCTGTTGTACACCTACTGTGTGGTCTTTTCTTTTTTTTTAAAAGCCAAAGTACATTTCAGTTGTAACAGTAAACTTGAACTGCTCATTATTGTATTTTCACTCAGTACCATACACCTTCAAACCGGAAACACTAACAACTCGGCTTACGGCTGTCAAAGATCTATCCATTCAGCCAGCCATCTGTAACCACTTAATTCTATAGAGCAGGGGTGTCCAGTCCAGTTCCTGGAGGGCAGGTGTCCCTCCTAGTTTTTGTTCCAACTGTGCCCTAAATTACTTAATTAGAACAGTAATTGGTAATACTTGGTCCAATTAAGTAATTTAAGGTACAGCTGGAACAAAAACCAGGAGGGACACTGGTCCTCCAGGACCAGACAACCCTGCTATAGAGGATCATGGTGAGCCAGAGTCTAACCCAACAGACACAAATTTAGAAAGGCCTAGTCTTTAGACGGAAACTGGAATAACTGGAAAAACCCACACAAACACAGGGAGAACATACAAACTCTACACAGACAGACTGCTGAGGCTGGAATTGAACCTAGGACCCTAGAGCTGTGAGGCAGCAGCACTAACCACTGCGCCACTGTGCCACCCCAGTCCTTAAAGATGTAACTGCTATTTTTCTTGAACACGTTGAAACTGTGAACAACAGCTTTTATTGCATGTGTGCGTACACACAATCAGGGTTAACTGGATTGAGAACAAAGCTTAATAAATGCGCACCAGAGAGCCCGACAGGTACATAATCAGCTTCTTCTTCAGTAACCTAAGCTCCTTTTGACGTGATACAACAAGGACTATTTAGATTTATAAACCAACCATTTAAAATAGTTTAAAGACTTAATGTACGCTTTGAAGAACGCAAATTGCATGCATAGGAATGCATAATATGTATATACAAAATGGATGTGTATCTATTACGTCAAGTCACTTATCTAACAATATATTATATATATATATTGTGTTAATTTTTTTAAACTAACGCTCGCTATTTTCTTATAAAAAAATCTTTATGTAACTTAAGTATTCTTTTTTAATGTTCACTCCTTATGACTTTGTAGTACAGTATATATAGTAATATAGTAACATGCCCAACACTGGCCACACTTTTTCCGTACTGGTAATGTGTCCAACACTAGATACATGTAATATACTTACAGGCTAAAAAACTCTCACTTTTCATAGAAATGCTATACATGGTGAATTAAATTTTTTGCCTACTTCAACATATTATGTTCTTATATCCATTCCCAATATGTTTCTTTTTATTAAAATAAACCTTGATATTTCTGAAATTGTTTTTGAATGTTGTTGAAGAAGCCGATAAGTTTAATGGTCTCATGGATAAACACTAAAAAAACATTTTAAAATTGAGCTAAAACTCCCTTTCAGATGCCTTTCTGCGAGTTTGTCCATGAATTACAAAAGATACTTAATATTTCCACACCAAAAGATAATTGGACAGCTTCTTTTACCAACAGCGCTAATATTGGACAACTTCGATGTCATTTAGGTTACTTCAGTTGCAAAATGTCCCTTTAACTGCATAGCAATAATGTACGTGTAAATCTACTGTACTCCCTCCATCCTCAATTTGTTGGTAAAGTATTGTTACTATAAGCATATAATGTAATTTTAATATACACACATTCTGAATAGCATTCTGAATAGTCTTGAGTTTTGTAGCTGCAATATATATATATATATATATATATATATATATATATATATATATATATATATATATATATATCTAGTCTGGAGACTCCTAAATGCCAGGACTAAACTGATTCAGTTCAAATCATCTTCAAATCAAAATTCAAATCAAATCTTCTGACAGCCCGGCGCTAGGCCAGCCACAGTTCCCTATTCCAGCAACAACACCTAGAGCCACTCGGAATGATAGATAATATCATGAAACTGTAAGGGAAATGTAACAAAAACAATCAAGATACTACTCCATCTATAAATCTTAGGGAAAGCAGCGTCAAAGGTGGTTGCAATTACAATCAAAAGAGATGTGACTTGTCTTTTCAAGCTGTGTTTTTTTTCATTTTCTGTTTTAACATACAGAAAAAGGAATGCTCCTTGTTTTGTTTAAGAATTACAAAAGAGTGAATAGAAAATTACCTCTTTTTAATATTTAGAAGTTTGGCCGCTCTGGCTTTATACGCTGGTGTACTGTATGAAGTATTTCAGAGCTGACTCATTATGTGCCTTGGAGAAGCAGCTGACCTTGCCAGCGCCAAGCTAATGGCATTAAAACATCCCTGATTTTACACTTTCAAATCTGGGTCAGATAGGGGCAAATATCTGATAAAACCGCAGCTCAAACTCTTGACTTTTGGCACTACAGTCAATCACTTTGGTCACTGTAGCACTCAAATGCATATTTATATATAGACAGGGTTATTTTTAAATGCAGGGTTGTCGGATATCTACAGTAATGTTTAAAAAAAAAGTATCCGTTTTAAGGGGCGTTTTTTGTTTATTAACGTGCTTGTAAACACATTTAAACACATTTAAATGATGTCATTGATTTGGAGTTGATAATAGCTAATCAATTGGTGATCTGCTTTTTAGTTTATAACTAGGTTAATATTAACAGCAAACCACCAACATTTGTTAATGCATTAGTAAGCTAGTTAATTTATAAACTCAAAAAGCACTGCCTCTACCATAAAGCCTTTGGAAATACTGATACTTTTAATTTGCTGTACAATGCCTTATTAAAAAATATGACTAAATCTACCATGACTAGCAAATTAATTGCCTACACAGGGCATGCATTCACTATTATGGTATTATATAAATGAAATGGTCCCCCAGGGAAAGCCGAATTCTATTAACTTGCATTAACCCATCAGTATATAATTCTTTATCTGAAATGTATTTGAAGATAGTCAAAGTTTTTGACAAGAAAGTGGAGCAGAGGGAGGGTATATTGTGTAAGAGCTTCCTTCTGTTCCACAAAGACAAAGCAGTGGGAGGCTTATACTTCTAACTACAGTGTACTGCAGATTCCCACTGTCTTCAAACAGGGAGAAGACAGGGTGTCTTAATCCACATCACAGTAACTGGGAGGGATGTATTTGAAGATTTATTATATTACATGTGTTTTGTTATTGTTTGTTATTTTTATATCAAAGTAATTCACAGTGTAATTTGATCATTATGTAGTGTTCTATGGTTCAGGGAAAACTCAACTTAAATATCAAAGCAATAATTGTAATAAAAAATGTTTTGTAAATTGTAGATTAGCTTGGCTGTGGTTCTCTCTGTATATATAGGGTGCCACTGGAATGACATGCCTTCATGCTTATACCGTCTCCACTTTTATCTTTGATTTCTAGAAGGGTAAATGCATAAATATAAAATACTCCTTTTTCCCCATTACAGACTGCTAACTAATGTGTATTATGTGAACCACATTGTGCACAAATATTGATTTATTTATCCTATGGGATCATTACAGTGTGGGGGAGAACTGTATCAGCAGCAATGATGTTACATGGGCCTGAGAATTATATAACCAAAAGGTACTACCAGATGCAGTTCTGTTTTGTTTTTTAAATATATTTTGTCAAAGATTGGTATTAATTCTGTTCTAACTACAGCGTACAGTCACTTCCAATGTGTGAAATGTATTGTAGCATGTTATCTGCCCTGTTTAATATTGTACTCCATCAACTGCCCCGCGCAAACTGACTGCACCTCTTAAATTAACTCCAGGTGCAGGGAATAATGAACAATAAAATACATGAAACAATTAAACAAAAGCTGCATATGCACATGTTTTTAGGCAGGGAGGAATCTAACCCTCTCCCTGCTATCTTTATATATATATATATATATATATATATATATATATATATATATATATAGAGAGAGAGAGAGAGAGAGAGAGAGAGAGAGAGAGAGAGAGAGAGAGAGAGTTAACGTTATTTTTTAGTAGAAGAAAAATTGTTGTTTTTTTTTCTAACGTTTTACGTGTAATTTTCTTAACATGTATCATAGCTGTGCACATAAAAAGAATTGTATATAGTAAGCCCCCCCCCTACCCCCCCCCCCCCCCCCCCCCCCCCCCCCACCCTCGATAGGTCCCATTCATTTATTACCCCAAAGTAAAAAATATAATTTTTATTTATTTATTTATTTATATCTGTGCCATCCACACACCACAATCGTAAATCAGCATTTTATATGTGAAATGTTCTAAATAAATGTACATTCTGCATGACAAAATGCACAATTTTAAATGAACTTTACAAATTATACACAACATAGATATTCCCATTATTTTTTATTTCAATTTGCCTGCTGCTCGCTAGTGGGAGAGCCGTCTACCTGTACGCTAGTAACAGCCAATTATTCCTGATCTCGTTAACATGCATTTTAATTAACAAGTTCCTCTTAGCTAGTCATTGAGACAAGAAGTGATGTAGGTGACCTGCGACCACGACAAATGCGTTCATTAATAACCTGATCGATTCAACTTCAAAGCACTAATGGATTGAACAGATTTTGTTTGAAAATCACTTGCTACTAAAGCTCTTGTTACAATACCACGAGTTTGATAACAATGACACTGGTTTTTGAAAATCCTGCCCCTTCTGTCTACTACAGGGAAGAAAGGTGAACAGTGACAAGAGGCATTAAAAAAGTAGATTTTTTTTAAATTAATTTTTTTAGCTAAAATGTAACAACCACATCAAATCTTCATTATCTTAATCAGCTTGTAAATTAATGGTCTTGTTGTTCCTGTCATTTTAATCACTGGTTGTGGAGGGTAGTTTTTTGCCAATTAATAATAATAATAGCCTCACCCATAATTAAGCACCTAGACAGACATACAGTACAGCAAAAAAGATGTCTTGTAAATAGAAATGTGTGGCTTTGGCATTGTAAGTAGACTAGAGGCATACTTTCATGTTTAGTCTGCAAACTGCTAAATTTGACAGCATGCTTTCATTTTCCACCAAGTAAAAAACAATATCTTTGCTATGCAAGTCAAATTATTTATAGATACATAACTGGCTAAAAAAGCAATGAAAGACACAAAGAAGCAACCGAGTCATGAACTGTATAGTACATGCTTCAGTCATTACTTTTGCTTACATGATAGATACAGTTATAATACAATCCTCCTTTAACAAGACGGAAACAATAAACAACCCCTCTTTCTAAAATAGAGCCACTTGGACACAGAATAAACCTGCAGGTACTGGTCTTTAAGTCTAGTATACATGGTAAATGCACCTTTACATATGAACAAAAGACTTGCTTACCTTTACAAGAAGACATTCTGGCAACACAAGGAAGCAGCTGAGTTACTGGATTCTTTGTCGACTAATGAGCAGCATGCCATGAACACAGGCATTGACAAAGCTACCTCCCCTCAGTTGTCTCATCTGCATGACAGCACACGCCGGCCCCCTGGAGCATCCAAAGCATGTATGTCGCTCTTATGAGCGGTAATCAGCTATAATTGTATAATTCTCTTTGGGTTTGCATCGCTAGGAATCCATTCTGCAGCGGCGTTCGATTGACTGCCTCCCTGCAGTTCGATGTATTTCCTTTGCATTTAACCTTCAGCTGAATACAGTATATTTCCCAAAGGACATATTAAGATAATTGCCAGTTAGCTGAGCAGTAGCAGGGATTTAGCTAGCAAATGGTTTAGAAAAGCACCAGCTACAATTCTCACAGATTCAGCAGGATTGCAAGTAGTCCCAGGTACAAAAAAAGACTATTAGAAAGGCTTACAGTTACAAAAGCTGTCTGTTTTTTTTTTTTTTTGTGAGTAATCTGAGGTATTACAAATACTATAAGATGCATCAGCTTAGCGCAGTGCTAAACCAATCAGGTTTCTGAGGCTTCCAGAGAAGGTCTGATAATCAGCATTAAACCAAAGCAGATGGGAATGACCAAATATATTAAGGAGGTTATTAACAGTGCCGGGCTGCTCAGTTAAATGCATGGTTTGGCAATCCATCTTAAAGGGTTTCAGCCACTACAATACAAAACTGTTCCATTAACCAGCCGACCTGCTTCTGGTCAAGGGTGAAGTGAAGGTTCCAATCAATAAAAAAGTGTCTCCAGAATCAGAAAAAAGGAGGTGTTGCTGCTTAAATTCGACTTTAAATGAGAACTAATCTAGAACTACATATGCTGTGTCTAGTTTATGAATAGGGAATACAGTTTTAAAATCGGAATTTCAACTGAGTATGACTTTAGTTTTCCTTTTTATTTATTTTTTTGTAAACTTTTAGGTGTCATAAAAAATAAAATACTCATATTTTCTCAGTTGTTGGCATCCTAGCAAGCCTGACTGTATACAATTATTATATAAGTTAATTATTATTATATAAGTTAAACAGCAATAATATGCCAAATAATGTTTGCTTACTATAAGATATTCCTCACATTTAGAATAATGTAGCCAACATCACGATACTTTATAGTGACATTTGTAAGCAATACCTTAACTAAAAGGTGTATAAAGGATCTTTGACAAGTCTTCGCTCCTTGGCTGCTAGCTTTGGTAAACCAATTGTGGCTTTAGAATTGGTGAACTTAGCTGGTAAAAAACATGTGAGGTTTTGCCATACTTTCTATAGCCTCAAATTCTATTCCTCCTTTGTTTTATTGGTATATCAAGCATTGTGGTAGTCACATAATGAACACCAGGCTTATTCTTAGGTTCTGTCCTTGTAGTTTCTTTTTCAGGGCATACAGACTATGGCTCCATATTTTATTTATATGTCCTATTATGACCTCAGTGTGTGGCATTAGCTCAATATAGTTGTCCAACGTGCATTTACCAGGATCTCATATGCCTATATTTTATTCATCTCTTTCCACATGTCCTGTTGTCCAATTCATCAATTTCTTCAATTCTCATCTTGTCGTTAATATTAATTAACTTCTCACACCTTCATCTCACACCTCCCTTTTTCAATTTGTATGTACTTTGGCAGCTAGTCAGAGCAAGTCTGTTGTGGTAACATGTTCTGCATTTGGTTTATAGATAAACAGAGAGCTGTAAGTCACTTAAATAGTACACTGTAATTTCAATAAGAAATCTCGATTCACTACTTAGAAAAAGTTTAGTAATTAAGCTTTCCAACAATTTTGTATTTTTTACTGTTGTGCATTGTTTTAAAATGTGATTTTAAAAATGTCAAATATTTATGTAACTAGTAAATACAATTATAATGGTATATTTTACAAATGGCATAACATAGATGAAACGTGGTTGCTACTAAAAAATAAGCCAAAAGCAAAAATTGCTAAGCATCTGAAATATTGGTCAGCTAAAAAAAACAAAAAAGTACTACTTGCAATAATGTAAATAGATCATTCATACTGATAAAAATAGGTTACCAGGTGTGGCAGGGTTCCCCACCCCTGTGTGCAGTTTGTGTTATGTGTTGTATGTAGCTTGTGCATGTTGTCTGTTATATGTATTATTGTTGTGGTGCAGAGTGTGGGTTATGTAGCACAGGTTAGTTAGTTCACATGCAGATGTAACGAGATACCAATTTAATGATTGATTAGCAATCGAGTCTCGGTACAGCTGCATAAAAAAAAGAGTCAGTTTCACTCGCTCGGGGTTGAGAGTTCGTAAGCGGAGAACAGGAGAGCGAGTGAGGAGAGAAATTAATAAGAAATAACAATTGCTACTGTTGCTAAACCACCTCAGCACGGTACTTGTTTGGATGAGTGTTTTTGTTTGTCCATTTACTTTGGCCAACATGGCGTTTTGTTTTGTGAGTCTTTTGTTTTCTGTTTAAATCAATAAACGTGCAACAGCGCATTTTCACTCTCCACTCTATGTGTTTCTTTCTGGCCTGACATCACCCCTACAGCCATCCTTGTCACACCAGGTCAATGTGCAAATGGGTTCAGACAATGTCAGAGCAGCCCATCCCCCCTGCAAATCACAGGTGCAGTAGTCATGCAGCAGACAGCAAGTTCCACAGGAGTGTCATTCAACACATGTGGATTGTTACAGAATGGGAAATGGAAAGTAGCCAAACAAATGCTAACTCCCCTATCAACTGCTAATCATGCAATTTGCCAGTTCCAAACAAGTGGAAAAACAAGCATAGCCACCTTTCCAGCCAAAGTCTTACAAGGGTAGACTATCAGTGGCGGTAAAACCAAGACAAATGGCTGCAGCTGTTAAGAGCTACCAACTAGGGAAGAAAGTTTGGAAAACCAAATTCTATTCCAACCATAAACATTACAAAACTGATTCTCTCCAAATCTCAGCTAGTGGACATATTTGGATTATGGAGAATTAGACTTTTTGTAGCAAGAGAAACAGCTGTGCGGTTTGACGTTTATTTACCTACCATATTGTAGCGATGAGGTGCAATATAAAACGATGATATGACAGCGGTTCTAGAAGGATTGAATAAACCAATCAGTGTGCCTCTTCAAGACACTCTCGCGATGACAAGTCACATTTGAAAAGATTGAATAAACCATTTTAATTCTCCGTTTATAAACATAATTTCTCTGATTATAATTAGATGCCATTTATGTATATATTTAAAATTGTCTATCCTTTAAAAAATAAAAAAAATAAAAATAAATAATATATTTTTACATTACTGTCCCTTTCATAGTCCTGTCCCCCTCCCTCCACGCACCTACAGACAACAAGGAATGGATCAACATCTCACAAGAATGAATATCTACTATAAAACAGAGTAGAAAACTGTCTATCTGCTTTGCATATGATCTTCATATACAGTACTTAATGAATAGCAGAGCACTGATTACTACTTTTATTTTTTACTAGCCCAATAAAATACAGTGTCTATGAGCAGTCTGTGCAGAAAAAAAATGCTATATATGCAAGTTATTAAGTAAAAACTGATCATGAGCATAGGTCTTTGTGTGCTGATAAAATATTAAACAGTTCATTACTGTCAAACCATGAAGAATCATCAATCAACTACCACAAGCAGGAATTAAAGCAAGGTCAATGCCTATATTTTATTCACTCTTTTGTTGATGATGGGCTAAAGGTTACTACCACAGATTAAGAACTCACCATGTGCTACCTCCCACTGATCCATAGATATTATTAGGAAATTCAAATGTAGCACAAAACAACGATGACTATAACAGTATATTGGTATCATATTCTCAAGGAGCTAAAGACGAGCAACTGAGATCAAAATACACATCAGTCAATTTTTAATGACACAGTAACTGTGTCTTATTAAAACATATGTCAAATACGAATGACCTAGATGTGAGTGAGAACAGTTTCAAAAAGCGATTTATAAAGGAAACTATTAGGTACCTTACCATATAAAACCATTTCCTTCATAGTGTGCTGTCACTGTTATAACATAACACTTCATAGTCCAGTAGTAGCAGCTGCTAGCTGGGTCTTCCTTGAGAATGTAACAGAGGATCCCCAGGGTGCTGTACTATATTTCATAATCAGCAAAGTGTTACCTCTGCCTTAAACTCCATGCAAACCTACTGTAGAGCACAGTGCTGCAACCTACCTAACAGTATTCATAATACAGTCAACCTGAAGACAACTTTTTGCTTCATACTTCAATTGGTGATTAAAAAGATCAGGCCAGTACCATTTAAACCCCATTTTATCCAAACGCCCCCTGCAAATCCACTGATAAGCAGCATCTTGGCATCTATTTAAAGGATAAAAGAGGAGATCTAGAAGCAAGCATTTTGACTGTATAACTTTGCATATATAGCTTCATTAAAACCATCAAGAACATACAATTCCTTTTTGGCTATTGGGATCTTTTATTTTTTATTCACATTCAATAATATGACGGACACAAAGTCTACTTATAATTGTATGTACCATGAGAAATGCTGTTATTTTTGTATAGCTCTGAAGCAGCTTTAAAGCTGATGTTAAAATACAGGTTTTTTTTTTTTATATATACCTCAAAACTGCATGGCTTACCTATACGGTACATAACAGGCTGTGATCAAGATTTCCCATTTGGTAGGTTCAACACTACTTGTCATAAGATACATTTCAGTCCAACTAGCATGGTAATACTTGATAATTACATCATTGAATATCTAATCCAATCATTCATTAAGCTATCTGTATATAACAATGTTCTCATGCTGCCATACAAATGTGTGCAGTAGTAACTGGCAACTTTTCATATGATTCTAGGTCAACAAAGGCTGCCACTGCAATGTATTTGTTCTTGGCATATTAGCTTTCTCACTTCCTAATTGAATTACATTGCTTAGCAAGCTTCCCTGCCACAGCACTGTATACAGTCACAATATGTATTTACTAACCACTTATCCTCTGTAAATATTCTCATTTATGGACAATAAAGCCTAAAAGTCAGGAACATGTCAGGATTTTTGTTAATATACCATGGTAATAAATCCTTGAGCAATGAAGGTTTGTGTCAGGGTTGAGGCCCTGCATGTAAACACACACACACATACACACACACACATAGTGGTTTTATATTGTAAATAACGTTTGGGTATTTTGAATTTGTTTGGCATGGACGGGGTTAAAATCACTCACACTCACACACACACACACACACACACACACACACACACACACACACACACACACCGCCAAATCCATGTGCAGAGCTTGTGTTGCTTGGGGTTAGTTCAGGGAAAAAGACTGGGAGCAGCAGGTTGTTTGCAGCTGCCTCTGTGTCTGTTATTCCTGCCGCTGGCAAGACTTCACCGCAATGCTACTCTACCACAAGGTCTTGAAGACATCGATAAATTAAAAATGGTTTGTCGCTTATAAAGTGTACATTCAGAAATACATCATTAATAATAATAATAATAATAATAATAATAATAATAATAATAATAATACAGATGCAGTTACAACTGGTAGAAAACTTTTATGCCACTATTTATTTTACAGAAAAACTGAACATATTCCCTATCAACACATTTGTTGGCATGCAGGCCACTTCATGAGGTCATTGTTGAAGCTAATAACTAAGAACTATTTACACTGGCGGATGACCCAAAAACAGTCTGGCAACTCTTTGAAATCAGATAGGTAGTAATACATCATGTTACCTCACTGAGTACTATATGACAAAATGACAACACCTTCAGCTCTAGTTTAGGACTGTGAAGCTCAGAATTTGATTCAGATTTAGGTAACAACAACAAGTACATTTCCAGCATATTTTGTCCCAGCACTATATTTATATACTATGTGGTGTAATGGGAATACAGAGCTATCTAGAATAGCACTATTTTTTTGGACCTATTGTCGTTTATTCTGGACTTTGTCAAAAGCCTCCTCGAATTCTATATAAACCTTTGCAATTATCCATTGTCGATGTTGTATCTTCAAGAAAATCAAGCAGGTTAGTTAGACACAATCTCCCTTTCCTAAAACCATGCTGACTGTCTCCCAGGATACTGTTACCATATAGGGGTTTACAGACCTCTTCATTCACTGTTTTTTTTTTTTTTTTTTTTTTTTTTTTTTTTTTTTAAATGTGACCCCCATTTAACATTTCATATTATTGCCATTTGACTCTGTAAAAAGGGCTTTATAGTTGTTTTATAAGCAAGTTTATCAAAAATAATGAAGCAACTACAAATAAAAAAAAATAATTGCCTTTTGCAATAAATAATACTCTTTGTGTTTGGTCATTGAATAGCTGATTGCTTTAAGCCTAGACTTTTTTGTCCCTTAGCAATAAGATGCAATTAATTATACACTAGCCTTAAGTGTAGCATCTATCATGGGTACCTACCAAGGAGAAATGAAGGTCGAGTTTGTACCAAAATATGTATTAAATTAGCATAACTGTTTTATTGCTGCGGGCTACTGACAACACCAGGCTTGAGCGACTACCTATATCTCTTCAACCTAATTAATTGATCAAGATTTGTTTTAAAAGTACAAAAACGCAAAAAAAGAAAAAAAAAATGTTGGTTTCACGAAATCTGACAAGACAAAAACAAGGCTTAACATCAGCTTGCTACAAGACTTACATAACAAAGTGAATTACAGCATCTACTGAGAAATTTGTTGAATTTGTAAGGACTACAGCTATACTGGGTCCTCATTAACAACATGAAAAAAAGGATATATATTCAGGTATTTTATTATTATTATTATTATTATTATTATTATAGGAATAATATGTGGTGGGAAATGTGGACGAGTAGGGTAGCCTATTGTAGACTTACTACAAATATTTAAAAAATGTACTGTACTAAACATTTTGACTGGATATTTATTTATATCATTAACCTAAAGTGTTGGTATTTTAGCTAAAGACTATTTAGACTAAAGGTCTTCACACACCGGACGCAATACGATAAGCGAATATGAATAAAACATGTATTTTTTATAGGGGACGTCACACTTCCTGCGATGCGATAGGCAACACTGAAGTGACACAAGCGACACAGAAGCGATGCGAAAAAAATAGGATTGATGCCAAAGTTTGCTATTTTGTCGCACGACAGATAGGGAACTGACCAATGAGAAGCAGCTTCCCTCGCATGCCTTCAGTAAACAATGGCGGAAGAAAAGATTAGTATATAATCGTAATGTTGATACTTTTTCTTGCATTTGTTATTTCTCACCTCTGAATGCTTTTACTTTACATTGATCTGCATGTGATTAAATACATAATCTTTATAGTAAAACAAATAAAACATAACATATGATATAATTACTCTAGGGCCTTGTGATAAAGAGAGAAGGAACGGGATGGGGCCCCCACAGCAATAAACTCCCTCCCCTCAAGGATCGGCACCCATTTGACACTCAATAGGTGTCCTCCCTCCTCACCGATGGAGACCAATGCCCAAGCCCCACTGGGTGAGATCAGGTGAACCCTCCCCGCCACCTAACCGACAACAGGACACGCCAGCTCCGTGGGGGCCCTTTGCCCCGACCTGTTTCCGGTGCCATGAGTTTAGCAACCTCACTAGGGATTGCCCTGCAGCAATGGAGTGTGGTGTGACCTCCCACTACTTGTCATCAGCACCAGGTAAGTCTCTGAGTAATGATTGGGAGGGGCCTTGCATTGTTGATGTACGGGTTGGTGAGGTGAGCACCCACACATTAGTGGACTCAGGATGTTGGCAGACTTTGATTGAAGAAGCTCTGTTGACAGGGGTACCTTGATGGTCACACAGGGTCATGGTCATTTCTTGTATTCATGGAGAAAACAAGGACTACCTCCTCATTCAAGTAGATGTGACTATTGGATATCATACCTGCCATGTAATTCTGGCGATGGCTGCAAAGCTGCCCTATACTTTTTTTTTTGGTCAAGACTA